>NC_085872.1:54011542-54021542 GCF_034702125.1 Engraulis encrasicolus
CTGCTTTTAACATCTCTTATGCACCTAACATCTTTTATGTAGGCTTTTTATGGGGCAGCCGGAGCGTAGTGGTTAGAGAGTTGGTCTTTCAATCTAGGGGATGCAGGTTCGAATCCCCCCTGACCTCTCCCTACATCTCCACCCATGGCTAAAATGTCCTTGAGCAAGGCACCTAACCCCACATTGCTCCAGGGACATGTAACCTATACCATGAAAAATAATAACGGTATGTCGCTTTGAATAAATAAAAGCGTCAGCAAAATGCAATGTAATGTAATAATGTAGGCTTACCTAATTTGCTTTTAACATCCTTTTAAATCATTTACTTATTTTTGCTTCATCCTTGTGTTGGACAGTGTTGCAACTGTACACTGCGCCTAGATGTCTTGCTTATTATCCAATATGCCTTGTTACCTTCTTATTATTTAATGTTGCTTCTGTTACCTTGTGTTGACAATGCTGTCAGTGTTGCAAATGTACACTGCACCTTGATGTCTTTGTTTACATTCTGCTACTTTTTAATGCATCGTCCTCGTCTTTACTCTGTGTAGGACAATGCTATCAGTCTTGCAACTGTACACTGTGCCTTACCCTGTTCTTGTTTAAATTGTAAGTTGTTTTGACCAAAGGCGTCTGCTAAATGGTAATGTAGTGTAATGTAATGTAATGTAATGAGAGATGTTACTTACCTAGCCCAATGCCATTTTCACACATTACAGTCAAAGTCTCTTAATTATTTTATATAAATTTCCTCATAAGGGAGTTACACTAGTTTACTAGAAATTACATAAAAAACCCAAAAGTGCAGAATACAGTCGGAGGGTGACAAACAAATAAATGAAATTACTCAAGTTGTAATAGAGATATTTACTAAATTGAGTGGTGTGTGCCCGTGATGTATGGTATTTCAATTCTGAATTCTGAATTTCAATTCTGAAATATTACAGTAAAATTCATTTACAATATAGTTGATCACTTTTGTTATGCTCAGCTTTGCTGCCTGTCTGCGTAATTGGTTGTCTGTTGTTTTTCAACCAGCAGATGGAGCTGTGCTTATGCAAGAGCTGACTATAGCGACTTTCACATGTCTGCTCTCTCTCTCTCTCTCTCCCTCTCTCTCTCTCTCTCTCTCTCTCTCTCTCTCTCTCTCTCTCTCTCTCTCTCTCTCTCTCTCTCTCTCTGTGAGAGTCTGAGTCTGAGTCTCCAAGAAAAATGTCCTCTTGAACTGCGGTTGCACTGCTGAATAAAACATTTGCATCCCAAAATCAGCCTTTATCTTAGACACACCTCCACATGTCTGTGTGGCTGGAACACGCCCAGCAAGCAAGTCTAGAGATATAGGGTGCGTTACAATATGCAACCTTGCTTCCTCCACTTGTGCTTGTGGCCTCGCCCCACCTCCTGTGCTGGCCCCTCCTCCGTGGAGAAAACGATAAAGTTTCCCAGCTGTCAGCCTAGCCACAACAACTTTTGAGGGACTGTTTTTCAACTACCATGCTTGGCTATTGAGAGGATGTACTTTTTTTGTAAAACTCACTTGCTTACCACCACACATGCTTGACACCATCTAAAGTATATTTGTTTATCATGGTCTCTTCAGATCACAAGACATGGTTCCAGTGATCCATATCCTTGGTCTGTTCATCTTTCTTGAGACCAAGATAAACAAATTGGCTTTAGATGGTGTCAAGCATGTGTGGTGGTAAGCAAGTGAGTTTTACAAAAAAAGTACATCCTCTCAATAGCCAAGCATGGTAGTGGGACTGACATGGTTTGGGGATGCATGAATGCTGTCAACATTGGCAATCTGAAATACACCTAAAAGAAATATGCATATCAACATGCACTAGACTACTGAGCAGATCATGATATTCTCCATAGGATTGCATTCAAATCTCACACCAATCTATTTAAGCCAGATGCAGACTCAAAATGTAAAGAAAGGTTGAAACGCACACTGATGACCTCCCTTTTCATCCCTTTTCATTAAGTTTCATTTCGAGACGGTTCGAGCCAACACAGCCCCTTCTCTACCGGATTTGAATTTTGGGGTGTACTCACTTTTGTGAGTACATGTTCAAACATTAATGGCTGTATTTTGTTTTTTTTCTGAGTGAACAAGAAATTTAAGCGGTTAAATATGTTGTTAAAAGGCCACTAATCATTGTGTCAAAGTGAAATTTCTGTAATGCTTTCTTATGAAAAGATATACTCAAAAAATCTGCAAAAACTGTGAGGGGTGTATTCACTTTCGTGATATACTGTACATTTTACAAAATATATCTGCATTATAATCTATTTTCTCCCTGAATGTTTTATAATCCATTGCATTTCAACCTAATGTCCTTGATCAACAGAAATGAACTCAGGTCCGGTGAAGCAGAAAGAACTCCATATACTCCATATAAGGTTTTGGGTGCAAAAACGAATGCATCAGAACAACACCTGTATTGTATGAGAAAAGATGCTCTCCCCACCGTCGATGCACTTACCAATTTCTACACAGGTGCAATTTAAATAATTAACTGAATTATGTAAATGCAATGCAATCACCCAACGTAACCCTAGGTCGTCCTGCTTAGTCAACAACCAGTCTGGAGCTCATGACTTCTCGTAAAGTGAGCAAATAGCTGCGTCAGGAGGAGGGAGGGAGGTTCAACAACACTCCACGGCAAGTTGTGCTTCTGTATTTGGCATCTATAGTTCAGTCAGAAAGATACATAGACTGCAGGACGACCCTGGGGTGATTGCATTGCATTTAAATTTAGTCATTTGGGTTTTTGTTTGACAGTATGCAAATGTACAGTAACAGATCCGTGAGTGCCAGAGGATTTCTGGTTTGACATTTAGGCCTGTATTATCTTTTAAATTTAATTGCTTTTAAGTTGCTTTTAAAACAGTTACAATTGTTTAAAAGTAGTGCAATACAATATGGATATTTCTCATGATGGATAATCACAACAATGACAATATTGACCACAAAAATCTGATTATTAATCTGGCCATAATTGTGCAGTCCTACGCTCTAATCCTCGAGTGCTACAAGCTTATTGTTGTTATTATTATTTTTCAAACCAAGTGCGTTTCATTCTGAGAGACGAGAGCACCTATGCCTTTACATTATACTTGCAGAGTACTGGTTACAGTCCCTGAAACAATGTGGTGTTAGGTGCCTTGCTCAAGGGCACTTCAGCCATGGATGGAGGTGTAGGGAGAGGTCAGGAGGGGATTTGAACCTGTTACTCTCGGACCTTAAAGGGTTATGCCACTATTTTGGGGCTTAATACAGTTAAAATCGTTGACTGGGGTTTATAAAGGTGGTAAAGTGTCTTATTTTTCATATAAGCCGTTGTCTTGTTTTAAGACAAGTTAAAAGAGGGAGCATGTCGCTAAGCTGGTGAAAGTCAATGCATCCGTGTAGCATGTATTAAGCCCAAAAATAGTGGCATACCCCTTTAAGACTACCTCCCTAACCCACTAGGCCACGGCTGCCTTTCAGCACACAAGTACCCGTTGGCACGACAACCATAATGGCTGAAAAACACACATTTTTCCAAATGTCCATATTGCTCACATGGCAACAACATTTGTATAGGCTAGAGTACAGAAAGCCACTATAGTCGGCATGTTTAATGCACCGGCTTTAGAGGCAAAATAGCTGATGAGATGTGCATGGACTTCTAAGTGACACGGATGAAGTTCAGATTTCCAAGCACAATATGAAGGTATCAAAGTCATTTTAAATGCATTTTTCAGCATGTACTGTATATGCTGCTATCCTTTCATGAATATTTATTATGTAATAAACTAATAGTCTATTATCTGATCTGACTGGAGTGCAGTAAGTTTTGCAGCTAAAAATTTCTATTGTAAAGATAATTATTAATACGCTACAAAATGGGGGACATAGAGACCTTTTCATATATGAAGGCACTATGTTATGCATGTGTTTGTGAATGGGCACTTGGGCAGTATCAATTCAGGAACACAACTGCTAAAAAAATCCCATACTGTGCTTTTAACATTGATAAATAGTGACACTCACACACTTGCATACTGTTGTGCATGTCCTTCAGCATGCAGGCTCCCCTTTCAAAGCGCTTATGCACAGCAGAATGAAGTGCTTCACCATAACCCATAAAGAGATGCTTCACCGTAAACCACACAGAAGTCGCACCAAAGCCAACTCAACTCACAGCAGCTGCTTTGTTTCGTGTGCTCTTCTCACCAACCCCCCTGACACTGATTAACACAGAGCCTCTATCCCTCAGTTAACAGGACAATAATTAAACTAGAAAATCATTCAAGGATTCACAAACACCGACTATCCATACCACAAGACCTCAGTCAACTTGAAATAACTCAAACTCACAAACATAATCATACACAAAACAAAAAAATACAATTACCCTAGACATAGGACACTTTGTGGGCTATATGCAAAAAATAAATAAATAAAGCAGGACGCAGCCAACATTCAAACACACCACCCATCCCATAGTCAAAGTCCTCTGAAGCTGCATGCATTCTGCATCAGCCATCACATGTGTCTGTTGTTAGCGCAGCAGTCGGTAGGCCTAACAGCAATTTTGTGTTCTGTGTTCTACAATAAATGTGCTTGAGTGTGTGTTCGTGTGTTCTTGACACTTCAACACAGTAAGAGCCAACAAGTGTTCAGTTACACACAGTTCAGTCCACACATCAACACACTTCAGCCATGAGTGGAGAAGAGTGGGGGAGAGATAAGGGTGAGATTCGAACCGGCAACCCTTTAATCTTATAGGTGGGGTTACAGGTTAACCATTTTAAGAAAATGTACTATTATGACATCACCGCTGCGGAACCCCCAACATGATGTCATAATAGTACATTTTCTTAAAATGGTTAACCTGCTACGAAAATGTACTGTAACCATGGTTTTACTGCAGTAACTATGGTTTCTCAAAGTACTCTGAACCAGCCATAGTATTACTATGGTGTAGGCCTATCCATGTTTTTGGGGTAACCATGAAAACAGTGTTTCCTGACTAACCATGGATCATGGTTATTCGTGGTTTTCATGTTTTTTTCAGCATGGTTTGTGTCTATGTTTTGACCAATAGTCACTCACAAACCATGCTCAAAAAACATGGTTACGGCAATTTTGGGTTTCATGGTCACCCAAAAAAACATGAAAACCGAAGATCACAGAGTTGCAGGTTCAAATCCCACCCTTAGACCCACCTCTCCCCACACCTCCATCCATGACTGAAGTGCCCTTGAGCAAGGCACTTATGAAAATCGACCATGGTAAAGCATGATGGTCATGGTTTTCCGAGCATGGTTTGGCACTGTTTATTTTTTACTATGGTTCAATACATATAAAATTAACCTGGTTTTACTCTGGAAACCATGCTTTACCACGGTTTATAATTATTCATTGAATTACACTGAGCTGCCACTTTTTTATTCAACGCACATATCAGTGACAGTCCTTGGAGCAATGTGGGGTTAGGTGCCTTGCTCAAGGGCACTTCAGCCATGGATGGAGGTGTAGGGAGAGGTAAGGGTGGGATTTGAACCTGCAACTCTGTGATCTTCAGTCCAACTCCCTAACCATTACACCACGGCTGTGGTGTGGTTTTCATGTTTTTTTGGTAACCATGAAACCCACCTTTTTAAACCATGTTTTTTGAGCATAGTTCAACTATGGTTCAGTTTAAACCATAGTCACAAACCATGCTGAAATAAAAACCATGAATAACCATGATCCATGGTTAGTCAGGAACCACGGTTTTCATGGTTACCAAAAAAAAAACAAGGATAAGCCTATACGTACTATAGTAACCATGACATACCATGGTAAAACCATGCTTATTACAGTAAAACCGTGGTCGATTTTCGTAAGGGCTAACCACACATTGATCCAAGGAGTGTCACCAATATGTGTGTTGGATAAAACAAACCCCACATTGCTCCAGGGACTGTCACCAATATGTGTGTTGGATAAAACAAAGTAGCAGCTAAGTGTAATTTAATTAATAATTATAAACTATGGTAAAACCATGGTTAGTCTTTAGAGTAAAACCATGGTTAATTAAACCAGTCAAACCAAAAACCCTGCCGAACCATACTAAAAAGAAAAAGTGAAATCATGGTTTACCAGTCGATTTTTGTAAGGGACCTTCCTAACCATTAGGCCGTGGCTGCCTTTCAGCACCTAAGAACCTGTTGCCATGACAAAGGCAATGGTTGTAAAATGCAAACATATTGCTCACTTGACTACAGAATTTCAGAATTAATTCTTTCTTACCTATTTTGAGGTTTAGTAAGGAAAAAGCCAACAACACATAGTCCTTCATGATGAAAAAGCCTGCAGCTTGATACATCCACACACCTGACATGCATGATGAACTTCCTGTTTCTAACAACTCGACGTGTCCAGTAATCCAATCAGGTAATTTGAATAACCACTGTGAGGATGTGTGACACATATTTCCCTACCCAACTGTTTCTTTCATTGGCTGTGGCTGTGTGTTTCCGGGTGAGCTGATTACTCATTGCCAACAAGTGGAGACCACACTGGGGACCAAACACTACAGCTCATAAGGAATAGCTCATACACAGGTTGTGGTTTTTTTATTTTGTGGCAGACATGTAAATGTTTTATTATTTACCTGACATGTTTCAAAGTGGAGATTTCCGTTTTAAAAAAGGTAGAGCAGTGGCACAGGCTGTCTTTATTGTGTGACTCTGGGTCCCTTCAACGTAGCCTCTTACTGCAGATCAACGGGCCTATTCACTTATTGCTGAAAATACTCTACTACATCATAATACCTCCTTTTCTGAGGCCTCAACAGAAAAATAATTCAGAAGTCATTCTCTCATTTGGGTCAAAATTGGGATTGTTTTTTTACATGGATATTGTTTTGATTGGGACTATTCTGTAAAGTATTAGTAAAGTATCAATTTATATTTGGATGCTTTTGTCATGGCCAGCTTTGTTTGCTACTTGTCTGTCCATGTTAGACCTGTAGGTGGAGCTGTGACATAACCAAATGCCTTCCTGTCTGCTCTGAGACGCTTCAAAGTATTCTAGGGGTGTCAAACTCAAATTGTCTGAGGGCCAAAATCAAAATCTTGATGGAATTCGCGGACTAAACTCAATATTTAGTATTATTACAAGTAGCCTAACAGACTAAAATTGTGCATCTTAATACTCATATTTAAATTTCACAAACATATTCCCATCATAGTTCAAATGTATGTAATAATATATATTATATTTTCTTATAGGCCTATTAATTATAGTGATTATATTAAATAAGCCAATATATAAGCGGTTGATGATTGTTGAAAAAACACTTAGGCTAGTAGAATGGCTAACTGAATGGTGAAATTAGAAAAGAGTGAGCAAAAAGGTCAATGCCAAGCCCTGGTGGAGGAATATCTGTAGAATACAGTTATCTATCTATATCAATGTAAAAGAACAAGTATCAAGTGTGCACTGTGCACAGGTTGTGTGCACAGTGGTCGAGTGGTAGCCTACCTAATTAGTGATGTATTAGGTGTGTGACCACACCAGTAAAGCCACACATGTGTTCCTGTTTTTACAGACTTCTGTTCTGTGTGTAATGGATATAACACTCCCATGTCACTCTCCAATAAGAATATTAAAGACGTTTTTACTTCCACCCATTGATGGTGGATGTTATGTTGCGCAACATTGACCCTGGTGCCTGGAGCTGCATGACGCAACATTCAGGCTCATGAGACCTGAACCTTTTTTTTCTT
The DNA here is from genome assembly GCF_034702125.1 of Engraulis encrasicolus. NCBI lineage: Eukaryota > Metazoa > Chordata > Actinopteri > Clupeiformes > Engraulidae > Engraulis > Engraulis encrasicolus. The sequence continues at coordinate 54,019,316 of NC_085872.1, forward strand.
AAACACTGGATCACTACATTTTAGTGTTGGCTGATAGTCATTCATAGGCAAAGAAATTGGAAATCAGTGAGCAACCAGCTGTAACTCTGTGAATTGCAGTCAAATCCATTTTTTTGCTATTCAAGCAGACCACAAGAAGAGGGGAGTGGTCTCTGAGCAATGATAACCAAATCAAAAAAAGAGAAACAGATTAAACGTTTTGATTGCATGCACAGGGCCGGTTCAAGTCGACTTGGAGTCCTAGGTGTGCACCCCTTTTAGAAATCTGTAATTATGGCATCATACATCTGATCGAACACAGTTGATCTAGAATTCATGTATAATCATTGCCAATGAAAAGTTTAATGTTTTATCTCACTTAATTTTAAACTCATCCTCTGAGCCTTTCGGGCATTACTGGCGTCCCCAAGACAGTTGACGTCTAGACCGTCTTGTCAGCCTGTGCCTAGGCCTAGCGCGGGCCCTGTGTAGACACACAGACAGTTGGTAAACCACATTCTCTCATTATTCATTCATTTATCCATATTTAGGCCTGCAGTACTTTTGGCGAATGTAACTAAAGTAAATGCAAAAGTAATGTCACGCCTTACATTTTAAATATAGTAATATTGTAGTGTAAGGGATTACTTTGAAAAGACAGCAATATGTAATCAGTAATGCATTACAGTTTTTGAGTAAGTTTTCCAAAACTGATCATTTGTGCCATCAATAGGCCTACAATGAACGTGATACATCTTGCGCGAGCATTTTGAGAGACATCAACTGGAGGAATGCAAGTCAACCTCTCTGATTTCCTGATCTCTTGCCTCTGCGGACAAAGCAGTAGCTTAACTTCCCCGCTGCCAAGCAGCGTAGAATGACTGGGGCTACAATTCTGTACAAATGACTAAATATGTTTCTGAGTAAAAACCTTTGACACCAGATGACGTCTTGAGATCAGGGGCCCGAGGACAGGACAGGAGGAACTACTAGGTCAAACTCAGATATGCCCAAATTGCCACATTTATACAGTAGGCCTACATAGCGTACATTTGAGACTTGAGTATAAGACATTGCATTTGGTGTGTCACAAGAATATGATTGGGCCCCGTCCCTGGTCATTGTGAAAACACATTATGTTCAAACAGCAAATATTGTAACACAGCAACAGATGAAAAGAGTAGAGAGCATTTTAAAAAAGGCAATAGGCCTAAAAAAAATGTAAGATTTTCAATTAAAAATCCTGTACTTTAATTGTTCTTATTTGGTACTGATGGTACTGTCAGAATATGAGGGTTCAACTTCAAGGACTACATATATGGGGCCTATAAATGTAATAATGATATAATAATATGACAATAGGAGATTATGCATCTAGTGTTTCTGAGCTCTCTGTCAAAATGAACGTACTTCACTAGTCAACTTCCTGATTCTATTAACCTCAGCTTCAGCTGTTTAATGTGTGGGGACATACAACATTAGTCCTCGACAAAACGTACTGTGTAGCAAATTGACAATAAAGAGCACTTCTGACTTTTGATTTTTAACTAAGTTTTAAATAAGTTTTTTTTTTAAATGTTATTATTAAGAAATGTATCACAAAGTACACTTTGACTTTTGAATTTGACTTTCTAAAAAATATTTATTAACAAATAAAAGTGTGTTTGAGTTGCAAGAATCAGATTGGTAGCAAGAGTGAATATTTCATGTTGACAAAGATCCTAACAAAGAGGGCTCAAGTGTGTTGTCTTACAAGTGTATCACAGTGAGCAGAGATCACCTACTTGATAGGCTTCATAGGCCTACTTGAACACTACTTCACTAGAAACTTATGTCTAATGTGGCATAGTGTATAATTAGTAATTCATTCTTACCTGTTTTGTGGAACATAACCAACAGCACGATAAGTCCAGATACGTTCGGCTGCATGTTGAAGTGAAGTCAACTTCCTCATGTGTGTTTTGCTGTGTGTGTGTGTGTGTGTGTGTGTGTGTGTGTGTGTGTGTGTGTGTGTGTGTGTGAGAGAGAGAGAGAGAGAGAGAGAGAGAGAGAGAGAGAGAGAGAGAGAGAGAGAGAGAGAGAGAAGAGAGAGAGAGAGAGAGAGAGAGAGAGAGAGAGAGAGAGAGAGAGAGAGAGAGAGACAGAGAGAGGGAGAGGGAGAGGGAGGGTGTGCATGTGTGCCTACTGTTAAGCAAACAATTAAGCCTATGAAGTAGACTAAAGCCACATTTGGGGGAGCAATTGAAGA
>NC_085872.1:54031542-54094042 GCF_034702125.1 Engraulis encrasicolus
TGTGTGTGTGTGCACCATCCATACCATGAAGACCTTTGACCTAATTGCTGAGGAGACCAGAGAAACAATTTTACTATACGTGTACGCACCAATTGTGTGTGTGTGTGTGTGTGTGTGTGTGTGTGTGTGTGTGTGTGTGTGTGTGTGTGTGTGTGTGTGTGTGTGTGTGTGTGTGTGTGTCTTTAGTAGCCATGCTTGATCATGAATGGTCTTGTTCTTACAAGAGCCAAAATAAAAGTCCTGTGACAATGACAGGCCTAATATTGTGTGAGGCGACGAGATTGTAGTGATGTTAGGCCTATGTGTAGGTGTCTGTTGAAACTGGCTAAGTAAACTACAACTTACAAGCCTGGGCCAGATTAAGATGGCCTGGGGCCCCTAGGCTACAGGTTGCTGTGGGGCCCCCCAGAAGGCAAATTTCACAGAACATCTACGTAGACAGTGTCATATTTACGAGCTACAAATTCACGATAACATATCTACCAACCGTACTCAACACGATGGATGAGTTTTTCAATATTGCACCTTGTCACAATTATACAGTCTTTTACTTTTGGGCAATCAGGCCAGTGCATTAATCCGGCCCTGCTTACGAGCCTGGGCTAGCTTTGGAATCAGCAGACTAATGTGGTCAATGTCGTAGGTTCAAATTCGAGCATTATCGCTGATGATTGATATTTATGAGATTATATTACTTTCTTCCCTCATAGACAAGTATGTGCTAGTAATTATAAGAGTCTACGCGTTGTCTTGTTGTGTTTAAAATGGCCATTCACTCCCTGTTCTAACGCTCACACTCCGATCTCCACAAAATGATGCCTTCGCACTTCCAAGAGCAGGGTCAGTGGTTCATTTGGTATGTGGAGTGTTTCACTATCACAATTCAAACACATGATATTTCCATACAAACACCCTTTCAAGTTTATTGAAACAATAAGCAATAACAAGAAACAAGCAGAAACAAGAAAAAGTGAAATGTAAAATAAAATCAATCCAACCATCTCACTGCACAGCAGATGGTGCCAGTGAGAACTGTTCGACAAGAGAAATGACCTTCAGGTGAATTTTCAGGAAGTCTCATTTTTCCCATCACCACCTTGCGCTCATAACCAGGAAGGTTATGTGTTGCTATCAAAGAGGATAGATTAATAAAGAGGATTCAAACCCTGCCCACCCAATGCAAAACAGTGTGCTCAAGTTATGTCTGCTAAGGGGGTGTTGTCCCCTCCTTCTTCTATTTTTGAGGTGCTTGCACAAGAAGTGCACTACACCGTCATCTACAGCGCTAAGGGGACCTCAGGACTCAGGACGAATTTCTCCTAACCGAAGGTCTCCTAAAGGGGCATTCACCCAACATAAAGTAGATACTGGAAAAGAACTAGAATAATGTATCTCTGTCTATAGGATCTCTGTTGCTATGATTGCACATTGATGATGAGAGGGGGGTGTTGGCTGCAACACTGAATAATCTACAGTTAGAGGTGCAAAAAAGTGTCTCGAATCAGTTTCGAATGTACTTTTATCTGGGCTAAACAGACAAGAAAATAAATATTGAAGCCAAGTTATTTTAGTTATCTCCACTAAAACCCATCAATGTCTCAACTGCCCACGATCAGATCGCCAACTAGTTGCAGTACCACCTGGACAACTTCAGTCAGATTCTCTGGCTCGAAGCTAAACTTACAATATAGTGATAGGCTATGTTACTAACAGACTAACTAATAATAACCAAGATTTTTAATACAGAAAAAAACTGAAGAATAGTACAGTACTTCAGGTGAAAAGAAACTAGTTTGACATGAGAACATGTCATTGTATTACATATTGAATTTCTTACAATGTCAGTAAGCACAAATTGTTACGTCAGACCAGGGGCGCCTGCAGACTTGGCCAGTAAGGTACGCACCAACCCCCCCCCCCCCCCCCCCCCCCCCCCCCCCCCCCCCCACGGTGACACCGGAGGAGAAAAAAAACATAGGGTTGGAGTATAGTCAGTATGTCTGGGGTGGTTTACTTTATCAGTCGTCAATTTTTCTTATTGCTTTAGGCTAGGAAACAAGGTAACTTGTTGATATTGGCGTTTCATTTCTTTAGGTGCAGCCATGCATACGCTTACTATTACTATTTAAAAAAAAAAAAACTGCTACATTGAACTGCAGCGACTTCCCCGACTATGCTACTACGAAGGCCTGCATGAACTTGTGTTCTCTCTCGTGCATGGGGATGAAACAAGTAGGCTATGGCAGACGCCATATCATTAGATACAACTTTTCAAGCGTTATACTTTTCGACTCGGGTAGAAAGTTGGCGCAGAGGTGTCTGCTGCAGCATGATGAATGAAGTTCACGTCACAATGGCTGAGCTGGGACCATAAAAAGCCCGGGCACGTTGTGCAAGAAAAGGCAGAAAGCGACTACATCAGCCTGTTAACCCACCGGGGAGTGCACTGAATGTTAGTCCAGGCTGATAACAAATGCGCAATAGAGACAGAGCACAAGAGAACCACCGACGCACTCGCACACAAATCGCAGAGTGCTGTTCATGTCAGCAAACAGGAAAACGTGCGCAATAAGCATTAGAAAACACCCAAACTGCATGTCATCAAAACATGCAGAATTGCTTTAGAACTAATGCTTTTTCCGAACACAATGTATTTGCGTAGCTCACATAGCTAACCAGCTGTCAGTGCTGCCGTCCGAAGCTAGTATGCTACAAAGCAAAGTTCCGTACCTCTCATAAAACCGTCTCTGTAGAAAGCCACAATACACAGAACGCTAACCAAAATACTTAAGGAAATATGACACCAGAAGCAAAGTACCCTATAATATTTGCCGCGGCGGGCTCAGTGATGAATGAAACAGCTTAGCCTACCTGTACTGCTACCATCCAATGCCTTCTTCCTAGCCCACATGACAACTGGATTTTGGCTACGATTGAAACTTGTCACTTTCAAGACATTAACTTCGGTTATTTGATTTTTCTGCCATCAGCGACGCCACGACATAGGCTATGTGTTATTCCAAGTGGGAAATGGAGAGCTGTCTTTGCTAACTAGAACTACTAAGCTTAGACTTAAATTTGTGGGCTATGACTGACTGGAGGTAGCCGCTCAAGTTAGAATTCCGCTGATGGAACTAGAACTTGTTACTGTATCTTTTTTTCAGGAGGGCGCGAGTTTTACGCACAGAAGCAAGCAGCTGCCTTTGTAAATGAATGGTGCCCAACTGCTCTTTAATTTGCTTCATGATGCTTCTTCTCATATAATATGTTGCATTGTCACAACATTCATAGAAGACACAATAGGCGTAATATGTATTTAAAAAAAAAAAAAAAAACTTCCTCCACTGGTGAAGGTACGCACAGTGCGTACGGCCGTACGGCTCCAGGCGCCCTTGCGTCAGACAGTCTTGCATATGAGGGCTGGTCACTGTGTTGGCACTGTGACAGCTAACAAGCCTGACCAACAGCCATTTTTCACATTTTTAACTCCAATGATGTCGCAATACTCTGGAACAACCTGGACCAACTGCGCCCTAGTCTTTTTTGTGGAACTTCCCTCTGATGTGGACACCGATAACAACAATCGTCATGGCAACCAGAATGATTGACAGCACCACGGCCTTCAGCTGACACGGAGACAGACCAACCATGGTAGAGGGTCCTCCTAAGACACAGACATGGACACACACACAAAACAAAAAACACAAATGAAAAACCCTGTCATACCCAGAATTGTGATCTGAGTTTGATCTTCAATCCCATTATTGGATCCCATGGGATTCTGTTGATCTCACCTCTATAGAACGGGCAGAGCGGTTTGAGTTCAATGGTGTCCAGGCTCCAGCTGACTGGGTTGCTATGGTTACATGAGACTGCTGATTGGTTGGAGGAGATGGAGAGGAACCTGTCCCCGCCCTTCTGGCAGCAGAGGGTGTGGTTGGTGTTGGACGTCATGACACAGTTGCAGGACAGAGGCTCACCAGGTCCGGTGCAGTTCAGAGTCACATTACAGAAGTCAGGGCTGGACTGGTTGGACAGCACAGTCAGGATGGGGACTGCTGCATGCTCTGGAACACACACACAACCCGGATGGTTAGCCTTGTGTTACACCTCCCCGAAAGGAGTTTGTTAATAAGTTGTGGTTTCACTTACAAAGTTCAAAAAGTCCTTGTTTTCAACCCCAAGACCCTCCTTGATCTACCAGCGAAATGTTGAGTAATTTGGGGTTGTTACATGGTTGTGTGAATTGTTTGTTGTCAACACTAGCAAGCCGGAGCTAGCCTTGTGTTATTTTACCACAAGTTGGCTAGTTTTTAGCCGCTAGCTCGCCTGGGACAGTCTCATTTCAACCTATATTTATTCGGGACTCACTAATTCGACGCCCTTTCGGTACTTACGTCTTGTGTTATACAACCCTAAACCTAACCCTAACCCTAACCCTAACCTTAACCCTAAACCTAACCCTAACCCTAAATTGCTTGTTTGAAATGTTTTGATTACCATGTGACGGTACCGGAAGGGCGTCAAACTAGTGGGTCCCATATTTATTCAGCGATTTATAGACTTTCCTAAATGTCTCATTTTCAATGGATCTTCTTTTAACAGCCACATATCGTAGGTATATTAAATTAGTTCTACTTGGCTACTATTGGCTTATAAAATTACGGACTTCTCCACTGTCCAGATACGAGTTTGCTTCGGGAAGCACTCCAGTAATGGCGGCCGCTCTACTTCCGGTTATTTCCTCGGATCGGTGTATAGCTGCATAAACACATGGGGTCTTTTTCGTGTCTGCAATTGACCAGTTGAGAGCAGAAGTGTGCAGAAATAGAAGTTAACAAAATGTGCTATGGCTTTCCCTCCAACAAAGGTGACTTCAGTTTTACAATCTGCAGATTCTAAACCGGATCAAATTTGTGCCTGTTTTTTTCATGATTTAAGTATGTTTTGTAACAACACAGTCAATCTACCTCAGTAGGTACAGTGGAATAACTGGTGTACCAGCTAATATGATGTATTTACACCACACATTTACTTTTTTAAATTATTGTTATGTAACGTTTTAAGTTATTGTTATGTTCTATTTATACACTAAATATTCATATAGATAGGCCTAGTAGAAATATTATGTAGGCCCCTAGGCTATTATATAAAAATGACTGTGTAGTGCCTAGTCAGTTAGTCTATTAATTTATTTGAATATGTTCAACAGAGTGCCATGATGTTACAACTTCAGATAGTTACTTCAAAACGGCAAAATACATGTTATACAGTTTCACTGTAGAACTGCCATGCCAAAACTTTCTGCATGTTTCAACAATAGATCAACAATACTCCTTCTCCCAGCATGCTGTGCAGGAAACCAGAAATAGAGCATATTTTGCTCTCTCTCAAATTCACAATCAAATCAAGCGTATACATCGTGAAAACAAATGTACATGGTGTGACAATGTTCTAAAACGTTCACTTGTTATTTGTGCGTACTCTTATGTTAGTTGGCCATAATAGAGACGTATATGCCAATTTGCTACGTTGTTGTTGAGTAACTGTCTGCGATTGGGTGACAGCTGTCCAATCATTTAAACCATAACTGAGTGCAAACTTCCCACTTCCTGCAATCGCGTCAGATCAAACAACCCCCAGACCATGAGTACGAAATGAAATGGTGGTATTATGGGATGGTCAGGACCAGGACCTTCACCCCTCTGACCCCTCAAGATCCCTGCGGCCTTCTTCCAAGGGTCAGCTGGTCGTCCCTTGTACTAGACTCGAGGCCACCAGTGACAGAGCCTTCCATTTATCTGCTCCTATGATTTGGAAAAACCTGCCCGATCACATTCAGAACGACCCTTCACTGGCCATCTTTGAATAACACCTTAAAACAGATCCTTTCCTGGAGGCTTTGTGCTGCTACTTCCACAAGCACATGCACCTACATACATGCACACACACACTCATGCACCAGGGCTGGACTGGCAATTGGACATACAGGGCATTTTCCTGGTGGACAGATGGTCCTCAGGGGCGGATGCTGTTGTTTAGTTTCCGTTTTTTTTTTAGGGGGGACCCGCCCGTAAATTAGATGGGGTAGCCCATTGGCCCATCTTTACATGTGGGGTTGCAGGTTTACCAACATTCTTAAATAATTTGACTATGATATCACGGTGTGTATTCCCTAGACATCATGTAGAATATTATAGGATGTCTATTGGAGTCTCACCGTGATGTCATAATCAACTTACATATATTGGTAATTCTGCAACCCTACCTTAGAGAATGGACTGATCCAATCATATTGTAGGTGGGCTGTGTGAGGTAAGGGGCTGGTCTATACCAAACATTTCCAGGACGTTTTTCGATCCCAGTCCAGCCCTGTCACACACTGACATGCAGGCACATATTCCTACACTGATACCTTGTTAAGCATCCTTGAGTGTTTTGAAAGGTGCTATACAAAACGGAAGTATCATTACTATTATTATAGTTGAACTCACCATAAACAGAGAGCTGATATTTATCTGTAGTTGTAGTATGGTAATCCACTGTCTCAATCTGAGCCGTGTAGAGTCCACTGTCAGTCTTCCGAGGGTCGTTTAGCATCAGTGAGAGGTCTTCTATGCTGAAGTCCACTCTGTGCTTGTAGTCTGGATATATGCGGACAGGTGCCTGAGTGTTTCCTGGTGAGTAGAACACTGCAGTATTTGTCTTATGAGTCCATTTCATGTTGTATATTTTGCTTTTATCTCCTTGGTATGTGGCATCCAGTCTGACTGGCCGTCCCTCCAGAACATCCATGGAAACAGCATCCGGGTCAGAGCTGAACACTGAGGGATAGACAAAACGTCTAATGTAAGATAGATATGTAATGTAGAGAGATAGATACGTAGATAGATAGATAGATAGATAGATAGATAGATAGATAGATAGATAGATAGATAGATAGATAGATAGATAGATATTTGGTATGATATTTTGACCCATTTTGTGCCATGAGTGCATATTATTAATGATATTTAAGTAAACATTAAAGCTGTGGTTGCTTATGAAAGTACAATAAATATTAAATACTTAAAGTAGATCCTAAATAAGCCGTTATTCCTAAAAGTAATCTTTTAGTGATGTTTAAGTTAGCATTATGTATTTCTCACCCTCGGCAGCTGTCTGTAGCAGGACTCCAATCAGCAGCACAGGTAACATTCTCATTCCGGAACTGTCTCTGAGCGTTGTACTTGGTAGCCACCTTGGATGGAATGCAAGCATTTCTAAAGTGTTAATTGCTGTGCCGATACACGTTTTTTTTTTTCTCGTAGATGATAATAAAATAGAAATGTCCTTTAAATCCATCCTTTATGTGCAGGTATAGTCATTATCAGCTTTGTCAATATAAGCGACAAAAAGTCTCATATGCGGTTAGGAGTTTTTCGTCATGTATAGTTGATATGAATATGCAAAGCCCTTCAATCCACATAGATACAGAGGTATTGGAATGTTTAGCCTTACCAATGTAAGCAGGAAGAAGTAGAGGGCTGGTAGATATGTAGTCCTGCAGTGAAAAGACGTGCACCTGTATAGGCTAGTTGAAGAAAGAGTTTAAGTTGTAGTTGATATAAAGATACAAAGGTCTTTAAACCACCTCCCGTAGATACTCTGGTATGATTCTCTACCGTCTTTCTTGTGGTGTTGGCAGCACCGAAACTGAGCCATTTCCTGTGTGTGTTTATGTGCATGTGCAAGGGCCACTAACAGCGTTGGTCTGGCCCAGGACAAAGTCATCTGAAAGGGCCCCATTTACCACAACAGCCAGTTGCATGTGTGGAGGCATCAAGTCAAGTCAAAGTTTATTATATCCCCGAAACGCGGAGCGTCGGGGATGTAATGGTTTTGCGTGCGCCGCCGCCGCGTCCGCGTCCGCCGCCGCGTCCGCCGCGTAAGGTCTTTCGTGTTAACGCGATAACTTTTGAACGGATGTTTGGATTTGTCCCAGATTTTTTGGGTGAATGCTCTAGGGCAGGTTCATGAACTGATTCGAGTTTGGAGGTCAACACTTTCAAGATGGCTGAATTCAAGATGGCCGAATTTTTGTTTGGTCCATAACTTCTGACCGGGTGGATGGATTTGTCCCAGATTTGGTGTGTGAATGCTCTAGGGTAGGTTCATGAACTGCTTCGAGTTGGGAGGTCAACACTTTCAAGATGGCTGAATTCAAGATGGCCGAATATTTGTTTGGTCCATAACTTCTGACCGGGTGGATGGATTTGTCCCAGATTTGGTGTGTGAATGCTCTAGGGTAGGTTCATGAACTGCTTCGAGTTGGGAGGTCAACACTTTCAAGATGGCTGAATTCAAGATGGCCGAATTTTTGTTTGGCCCATAACTTCTGACCGGGTGGATGGATTTGTCCCAGATTTGGTGTGTGAATGCTCTAGGGTAGGTTCATGAACTGATTCGAGTTTGGAGGTCAACACTTTCAAAATGGCGGAATTTTCATTTGGCCCATAACTTCTGACTGGGTGGATTGATTTGCATGTTAACACCTTATTTTAATGGTTCACCATTTCAGTGAATCTACCATATTAGGTACAGTGTAATAACCAATGTAACAATATTTAATACCATGTAATACTAGTGTAATACCAGTGTAACAATATGCAATATCAGGTACAGTGTAATAACGAGTGTAACAGTATGCAATACCATGTAATATAGTGTAATACCAGTGTAACAATGTGCAATACCATGTAATACCACTTACGCACAAACACATGATGTAAGTAAAAAAATTACATTGTATTAAATATTGTTACACTGGTTATTACACTGTACCTAATATGGTATATCCACTGAACCATTAAAACAGTATTACCATTTGCCCCATTTTTTGCTTCATTTTCACAATAGTCGTTTGGTTTTAAGCCTATGCACGTCATGTCACCTCTGTATGTATCATATACGTTTACGAAATGGTGGACGGGAGTGGTAGGAATGATGGGGGACTGGAAGCGTCGCGTTTCGGGGATATACCTTAAGCAGTCGAAGGCGACTGCACAGGCAGTCTAGTTTATAATGTACTTTTAAACAACAAAGGCATCTGACCAAAGTGCATCATCAGAAAGATCAGCTAAAGCCACCAATGTATTTCACACACACACACACACACACACACACACACACACACACACACACACACACACACACACACACACACACACACACACACACACACACACACACACACACACAGGGCAACAGATTCTTTAATTTTGCAAGCACAAGGGCTTTTTTTTCACTCACATTAAGAATGCACAATCACGCATGGATGCACACGCATGCAAGTGCACATACACATGCACACTCGCTCACACTGATGGACTTAGTCTCGCTTGTGGTCTTTCGTAGAGCCGAAAAGAGGTCAGTTCCTCTGTGTGTGTGTGTGTGTGTGTGTGTGTGTGTGTGTGTGTGTGTGTGTGTGTGTGTGTGTGTGTGTGTGTGTGTGTGTGTGTGTGTGTGTGTGTTTTGCACACCCCCTTCACACCAGCTTTACTAACCAGCTGAGTCTGTTCAGCCCCAGACTCCGTGCCCTCACCTGCAGGACTGACAGAGTAAGGAGGTCCTTCATTTAACAACACACAGAAGCACACTAACTAAACCTGTGTCAAGTCAGGTCAAGTAGGTTTTATTGTCAATTTCTTTACATGCACTGGTCATACAAAGAATTTGAAATTACATTTCTTGCTTTCCCATACAGACATAGACTAATCTAGGTAAGGACATAGACAGTATAGACATAGACAGTACTTATACATGGACTTAAGACAGTATGGACATAGACAGTGCTCATACAGACATTTAAAGTGCAAGACTGGACAACAGAAGACTTGTAGAGGACATACATTAAGAGGTATTTGTTGTGCTTTGTTGCTCCTTTATAGCGTTCTGACATGGTAATAGTAGCATTTTGAAGAAAAATAAATATTAAAAAGGTCTGTCAAGTACACCAGCAGCAGTGTGTGTGTGTGTGTGTGTGTGTGTGTGTGTGTGTGTGTGTGTGTGTGTGTGTATGTGTGTGTATGTGTTTAGTGCAGGTAGAAGGTGCGGTGTGCGTCTTGTGTGTGTGTTCGTGTGTCTGTGTGTGTGTGTGTGTGTGTGTGTGTGTGTGTGTGTGTGTGTGTGTGTGTGTGTGTGTGTGTGTGTGTGTGTGTGTGTGTGTGTGTGTGTGTGTGTGTGGATGGTCCAAACACTGCACTATGGAACTCTCATGACCACAGGACAGACTTCTTTCTGCTTACCACAAGCAAAGACTGTGATATGCCTGACTGTACATGCACACCAACGGCGCGGACATCCACAGTACGCCCACAGAACGTGTCTGTTATCAGTCCAAAATGCTTAGAATGCATGAAAACAGATCATGCCTTGCACACAGGGACGCGGTGTAAGCGCGGCGCATGTCCGTCCCGCCCGGACATGTCCGCGATGCTCCTTTAAAATAGAACTCGAGTCTATTTTCCTGCGTGGACGTCCGTGTTCAATGCGCGGCTCCCATTGAAAATGAATGGCTGCTGCACGCGGAGAATGTGGACGTTGACTGTGCAGTGTGAAAGGCAGCCCGTGAACCTCTCTGACTCGCACTGCTCACGGTGACGTTAAGGAAACGTGCAGGAAATGGTCAAAAAAGGTACTGCAGCTATGCTGCTCATTGAAACTGCCTATTAACAAATTTGATTTACATGAAAGTTTACTAAGTAATAAACACGTATTTTCTAGTATGGTCCAAATACAGTCATTTTTGCAGCAAAAAATGCTATTTTTGGAAATTCAAAAAGGCGGACCATGGAGAAGATCCCCCTTGAAAAGTGCAATTTTTCCAGTCATAATGAATACTTAGAATTTGATGGTGGTGGTAAGTATTCATGAAAAAGGTGACATTAGTGAATGGGCAGCATGAATTCTGGAAATAAACAACTAAAAATCTCACACAGCATCTCTTTAAGGAGACGTGCCGTCCCTGAGTGCATGTACCGTGAGCTGGCCCGACCGTGTGTCTGTGTGTTGTGTGTGACTGCCCATTACAGTTGAACCTGTTGTGTTGTGAGAATCTTCACCCCTAGCATACTACCCAGTGTCTTCATGTACCTTACCAGGATCTATGCTCTACTTTGAATACTATTTATACCTTAGTTCAACACCACAGTACTATATCATAGATGCATCTGCCAATGCTTATTTCTGGTCATGTTAATTGTCTACCTCAACTACCAGAGTAGGCCTATGTTTTTGCACATTTGCCTACCCCAACTCACAGAATATGTTTTTGCACATTTTTGCATGTTGTTTTACTTTTCGGAATTCTTTATTTTCTCCCTCCCATTACCTGTATTACATATGTCTTGAAATGTCCATGTGTATTTATGTAAGCTACATGGCACCTTAATTTCCCCCGGGCGTCAATAAAGTTACTCTACTCTCTCACTGCGCGCGCACACACACACACACACACACACACACACACACACACACACACACACACACACACACACACACACACACACACACACACACACACACACACAATGTGGTTGGGGTGGTCTGTGGTGAGAGAGGTGTCATACATACAGTAGTTCACACACTGTGCTGATCTATTCACACACAGTGACACACACAAACACACAGAGACACACAGACAGAGACACAGACAGACAGACAGACAGACACACATTGTTTTTTTTTTTAAATACATATCGGGGAAGATCACAAGCATACATAAAGGCCTTTTTTCTCACACATTTAGCACACGCACGCGCACCCGTGCACACACCCACACACTACTCACCTTGAAGAAACAAAAGGGTTTCCAGTTTCTTTACTGAAGTTGAGGACATGTTGAGCGATTTATTTACTTATGGTTTATTTATGACTTTGTTAGCTTTGGCAACAGTGATGCACACAATAAAGCCATCCAGTAGCTGGTGAGAGAGAGAAAGAGAGAGAGAGAGAGAGAGAGAGAGAGAGAGAGAGAGAGAGAGAGAGAGAGAGAGAGAGAGAGAGAGAGAGAGAGAGAGAGACTTAGGCACACCCACCACCACGATAGACTACCACGTAACTACCACGTAACTTATATGTATTAAGTTCATTATGTCTAACTGTTTAACTTAAACTTAAGACATGTACATGTAGGCAAAAGAAACCCCTAAGTGTTTAAGTAGTACGTAACTTGTTGAATAACGCCAAAAGGGAGATTCCGTTACAGGACGGAATCTACACACACAGAATGACTTCCCTCCTCTAGCGGAGGAGGGCAACCTGACTTGTTTAGTGCTTTAATCTTAAAATTAATTAGTTACAAAAAAAATATTAGTTACAACTAGTTGGAGACTAAAGGTAGTAATAATGTTATTAGGAGGTTTCACACTTTGTCTGCAGAAAACGTGCTTTCATCCACCTTGTGCAACCAGGAAGCAACTGAAACTAAATGTTGACTACTGCGTAAAGCAGCCAATTTAAGCAGCGGTTTGGATCATTTTGACTTGAATAATAACGTGGGAACTTCTAAAAACAGCTATTTATTTCTGGTTGCCATATGAGGACAAAATCCTGGCGGCACGCCACTGGTAGACCTATCTACATTCTAGATGTGCTATGCAGTTCTTATAGCCAGGGGTGCACATAACTGGTACGCAGGTGCGCAAAAAATTAACAATGCGTACTGCCACCTCGGTCACTACAGCGCAATTGCAAGTGGCTGCAAGTGCCGTGGCTTGAGGCTAATGATGAGCGGACTAAAATGCAGCCTAGTTGCCACCCGTCCCTTGAAGTGCGGAATCGTTCCGTGTGTGGCATTAAATCATTTACATGCTTTTGACACCATCTAAAGCAAATTTGTTTATCTTTGTCTCAAAAGAGATGAAGAGACCAAGGATATGGATCACTGGAACCATTTTTGAGACCAAGATAAACAAATTTGCTTTAGATGGTGGTAAACAAGTGAGAGTTATAAAAAAAAGTGTATCAATTGGCTAGTCAAGCGTGGTAGTGATACTGACATGGTTTTGGGATGCATGAATGCTGGTATTGTTAGTAGGCCTACATGAATTGAAGTGTTAAGGACAAGGCCAATAAGAAGTTGCTGTTGGACAGACAGCTTTGCCACTGGTGGGCCAACAGTGGACCACTGCCTATATGCTGCTGCTGCTACTGCCATTTCAGTTGAACTCTCCTTTGTGACCCATATAGGCCTACATGGGTTCTAAATTTTCTATTTTCTCCTGACTGAGCAAAACTAACTGTGTACAACTCAACCTCTGATGATTGGAAACTGCTGTCGGTCAAAAAATTAGTTGACGTGAATGGCTCTCAGTGACTTGCTCCTCACATTATCGTGTTGATAAACACAGTGAACCCATGTATAGTGGGCCGACCAAGTCAGACTAATATGAGTACACAGAGTAGCTCCATGGTGGGTTTCTCCATGTGTTATTTTCATGCAATTTGTATGCTGATTGCTGACCCAATGTCGTTGTATAGGCTACCTGATATGTGCTGACCGTTCAAATCTTTCTGAGGATGGGGGAGAAGAAGCACTCCACTGCGAGTTGGGCGGTAAGATACGAGGCCATTCAGGTGGAAACTTAACAGAATGGTAGCCTAGCAACCCACATGCAAGTCCTCCAGCAACGCAGATAAACAAATGACCGTGTCTGTAGCTACTTTTTCTACCGAGCCGTAGGCTACAATACGGTGTAGTATCTGCTGGTACGGTATACCTTGGTACGAAATGTTTTGGCATTGTTCGGCTGAGTTTGTGTCTCCAGTGCTAAAGGTAGGCTACTTCAATCAGTAATGCCGCGATCACACCACCGGCGTTGAAAGAGCCACAGCGCTGCTGACTCCTGCCTGGAAAGCACTCGTCAGGGGCATTGAACAAGGCAAACGATTCAACCTGAAGCATTCGGCCAGGAATCTCGACCAACCGAAGCTCGTGTTTAGAAAAATGTTAACATTCCATTGGCTGACGCCCTGCTGCCGCCGAGCTCATTACATATATTATTTTTAGATGAACCTCGGCTTTTGGCGCTTTCAACGCCCTCGTCTCTAGAAATGCTCCCGACGCGTTTGCCTCGTTCGCCGCCTGCTCTCCCGTACAAAGTCAATTACTTACGCATCTTTCCACGCGTTCAAGGCCCGCGGTGTGATCGTACAGTCAGAGGTGCTGCACAGAGCTCAGCTGCAATAGGTCTGCTGACATATCGGACACAGACAAAACGATGTGGTTGTTTATTACAGCAAATTGGCGTAACCTTTGATGATAGATATACAGTCGAATCACTTGTTTCCTGCAATGCTCCAGCTGTAGAGTTACTAGGCAACCATTATGTTGCTTTCCACCCATTGAGAGTACTCCATGTTTCCAGCATATGAAAAAGATGTGGATCATGGTTTAGTTTTACGTGTGAAGAACTTGTAAATGTAATAAGGGCGAGCCCAACGAGTCAACTAGATGCTCCCTTGTAGCTGTATAACAATCCTTACAGCGAAGTAATATAACTAAATGCTCCCTTGTAGCTGTTAATGTTATTAAAGAGGCACAAGGTAGGATGATATTGTTTCCACGGTGCCCATGGCATGCCTGTCTCAAAATTAGAGGTGCTCCGATTGCTCGGCTGCCGAAAAAACATGCCGATCAAAAAACCGATCGAGAGATATTAAATTCCTCACGCAACCATTTGCCTTTACACCTGGCGCTGCATGTAGGCGCTGGCTCTGCACAGCTGCAACTGCACCAAAAGAAGGCATCTTTGCTTGTCTATAACTTTTCGCCATTCCCCCCTTCATTTCCACCATTCATAACCATATCTGCATCAACAATGATCTGATTTTCCGATCCATGCGCCGTTTACCTGACAATGTAATTTGCGATTGAGTACTCGCCAGTTAGCCATTTTACGTTATAACCTGTGTAGTTGCCTCGGTCAGCACAAACATGTCAATTATTGTTTTCAAAGTTGTAACTGGCAGTCAGTCGATAAGTTTGATAGTCCCTGAAACACCAAACGGCGACAGATGTGGTTAAAACTTGAGAGAGAGATTCAGAACGGTAGTGGAGCACTGCAGCTGTGGACGGTGACAGAGAGGGGAGGGGCTCTCCTCACGAGGCTGCTCATTTAAAGCGACAGGTTGTTTTTTTCTCGTATGTGGAAGACTATTTGATGTAATGTTTCAGTTTCAATTCAATCTTAAATAGTTTAGTTATTCTATGCAATAACTTATACATTGATTAATACTGTAGACTATATTACCAACACTAGTCTGAAAGATAATAATAATAATAATAATAATAATAATAATAATAATAATAATAATAATAATAATAATAATAATAGCCTAATAATAGACATGTGCAAATTAAGATTGATTGGTTTATGGGCAGAAATGGTATTCAATAAGGATAAGTAATAGGCTATTAATAAAATAGGAAATCATTTTTGTGATCGGCAATGATCGGTAATCGGCAGATAAAGATTTTTGGTGATCGGTATCGGTGATCGGTCCAAAAAATGGTGATCGGAGCACCTCTACTCAAAATCTATTCTACACCGTAATGAAAAAATGCTGTTCAAATAAACTCGCTGTGAGAACGTTTTTCATCACGGAATGCCAGCAGTACAATACAAATCTGAATACGGTATGTAAAGCGATTTTTCGTATGAAAAGTCTTTCCCAAAACACTCTTTCGGACTGCTCTGTCAAAAAGTCGCATTTGGGGTTTTCTGACAGCAGAACATGGAACTGGCCGCGAGAATGATTCACATAACCATTGACTGATTCAGGACAGTGATTAGTTAAACATTTAATCCTACCTGGAGCCCCTTTAATGTGTGTATTAATAAACCGTCATAAAATGGAGATTACTTGAATTAAAAGCAAATCTTACAGACCGGCTTTTGGCGAAACACAGTCGCACATGCATAGAGCGGATAATACAGCCCTGCGTGTTGCACATGTGCAGAGCGGATATCGAAATTTCTGAACTTGCAGGTACTTCATTGGACTGCCATTTTAAAATATCAGGACATTTTAGGTGCATGTGTTTGAGACTTTGTAATAATAACAAATTTATTGAAACTTAAAAAAAAAAAACAGTTTGTCTTCTCACTATCCTCCACCACACCTGCAAAACTTGTCTGGTCACTGACAAACTCACAGAAACCACGGTGGCAGACACACTTCTGCTTTTCCCACTAAAGAAATATCAGCATTATGAATGTAAATGGAGTTCGGAAAGGTTTATTTGATGCATATCTTTATTATGAAAATACATAATGTACAGTACAGTAGATGTACAAGAAGCTAGCTTATTTTCATCGGTAGTTAAAAGACCAGTTCAGTCAATTTCAATGTGCTGTTGTATTGCTCACGCTACCCTTGACTTGTCAGTACCCGGTGATGCCACATTTTTCGAGTCAGCCCTTTCCGAGATATGAGCTATTCTAATGGGGGCAGCGTTTGTTACATATATTTTCCCAAAAGGTACCACTGATGTTGTGTAACCTTTTTTTTTTTTTAAATGTAAACAAAGTGTGCCCCCATTACAATGACCAGGATATCGGAAACGGCTGAAGAAGAAGAAGAAAAAAAATCTCAGGTACTGACAAGTCCAGGGTAGTGTGAGCATTACAACTGCATGTTGAAATTGACTGAACTGGTCCTTTAACAACACAAACATTGACTCATGGAAAGCATTATAGTGCAGCGGCTAACCAAAACAATCGTTCAGTTTGTGATACAAGCATGAAAATTGGTACACATATAGCCAAAGGCATTCTAAAAAGAACTGGATATGGAGCCATCGTGAATTTTCAACATGGTGGCCATAGCAGATATTTTTCAAAATGGCCGCCAGCAACAACAGTTTTCTTATGAGTAATGGATATAATATGACATTTTAGACACATTTACCATTCATACTATTTGGTAAATGTCTTACGGATAATTTAAAAGCTGTCATGAATATTCAAGATGGCCGCCATTTTCAAGAAAAAGGCCATTAGCGTTACGGAGCTGACAAAAGCGTGAAATTTAGAACATACTTCCTTAGGACCCAGTAACTGCACTGTACTGTACTATACTGTACTGTAATGTGAAAACTGTACTGTACTGTACTGCACTATACTGTCTGCTACTGTACTGTACTGTACTGTACTATACTGTACTGTAATGTGAAATACTGTACTGTACTGTACTGCACTATACTGTATGCTACTGTACTGTACTGTACTGTACTATACTCTACTGTACTGTAATGTGAAATACTGTACTGTACTGCACTATACTGTATGCTACTGTACTGTACTCTACTTTGTTATTCTGCACCGTACTGTAGGCTATGCTACTGTACTGTACTATACTGTACTGCACCGTACTGAATGGTACTGTTCTGTACTATACTCTACTGTACGTTTCTACACTGCACCGTACTGTATACTACTGTAATATACTGTACTGCACTGTACGCTATTGTACTGTACTGTACAACTATAGAACTGGAACATGCAGAGCATTCTGAGGTCATGTATAAAGCAAAAAAGTGTGGTGGGAATGAGTTTTGTTACTGTTACCACTCAAATTCGTGAAGGTTAAAAAAAAAAGTCATGTGGCATTTTGTTTGGGTGGGGGGTATGGTAGACTATCCTTTAGTGGTGTGGATCGGCACTGCCCTCACGATCCGATTCGATCACGATTCGGGAGGTAGCGATTCGATTCAATTCGATTCTATGCGATCCGATCTGATCCGATTCAATTCTACAATGCATTGCAATGCATTACATTTCTACTGAAAGCAAAGCAAATGTTTAATCAGTCATGATGAGGCAATACAAGTAGTCAGATACTGAGCAACAATTTATTGGCTGTTTTCTGTATCAGTCTGTATCAGTCTTGCAATGTTTTGAAGTGCTTTTATTTAATTTAACATTCATTTGCTCCCGAAATATACATGGAAGTAATTGAAACTAAAAAAAAATGCCGGATCGATTCTGGAACTTGCCAGATTAATTCTGGATCGCCCATGCCCCACATTGGATTGCATCACCAAATCGATCATTGTTGACAGCACTACTATCCTTCCTCCCAGACTATTTGTGTACCTTGCATATCAAGAAAATGAGTACCGTAATGACTTACTTTTATAGTATACCTGTATACCATATGAGAGTTGTTGTTTTATATAGATATTTCTCCTATGGGTAAGGGTGGCAAAGACCTACGGTACATGTTGTCCATCAGATGTCATTTTTGAAGTAGCAATTGAAGTACTCAATGATTACTGAGCTGACTGTAATACAACTTGTGACACAAGTATTAGGTGAGGGCTTGTTTGCAAATTCAGGACAAAAACAATTTACCTCTGCCTACTTGCTGAACACCTACTTAGAAATAATTTCCATTTGATTTAAATTGAAGATATAGCCTACATGTATATTGAGTAATCTGTAATGCCATTCTAAAGATGGCAGAAATGCACTCAATATGCACAATGCTACTTGTGAGAATGTAGAATTAGGTGATCTTATGGGTTCTTCATACATATGGAGAGGTCCTGTCCTTTCCCCTCTCTCATACAAATAAAACATATCTGTCAGGGAAATTAGAGGATGGAGAACCTGCTACCTTGGACATCATCTTGCACTGACACTTCCCCATTCAGATGCTGCTCAGCAAGCATTAGCAGCAGTCGTCTATTCTCACCATAGTTTTAGTGTGGGAAATGCTCATTTGAATTCAGATTCAGAAAACAGCCAGTAAAATGTTGTTCAGTATCTGACTACTTGTATTGCCTCATCATGACTAGTGAAATTTATGGGTTTAGAGGTGGTTAATCGATCTCCACGAGGGGGAGATAGAGATAACCATCTCTTACAGCGAGAGGCTTGGTACATCTTTAGTTTGAATACCTGCATTCCAAATGGCATGAATGAAGACCTACAACTGTCCTGTTTTTTTATGAATGTGATGCTATCATTAATGTATTGTTGGTTATGTTGCATTACACAACTGTAAATATGTATACTATGTAATGCACTGAATTGTATACAGTGAATGTCTCCAACCAATGGATTACCTTGACAGGTGGACTGAATACACCACTGTCATTGGTTGGCAACAGTAGGGTGTGGTGATGGGTGTGGGTATTTAGGATTGGTTTTTTTGTTACTCTTGTTGCACACTGAAGAAGGCACACGCCGAAACGCGTCTGTGCAATAATTCCAAAGTTACAAATTTGAATTCTGCATCATGAAAAATGACTGATTTGACACCGATATCACCTATATCAGATAAATCATACAAGTGACGGCTGCCATCTTGAAAATGGGGGCCATCTTGAATATTCATGACAACTTTTCTATTATCCATATCACATTTACCAAGTGGTATGAATGGTAAATATGTCTAAAATATATTATATCCAAGAAAACTGTTGTGGCTGGCGGCCATTTTGAAAAATGGCTGCCATGGCCACCATGTTGAAAATTCACGATGGCTCCATATCCAGTTCTTTTTGGAATGCCTTTGGCTATATGTGTACCAATTTTCATGCTTGTATCACAAACTGAACGATTCCTTTATATTTTGGAGCTAAGCTATTAGACTATTACGAAATTTAAATAGTGTTGGACATTTACACTATAAATAGACACTATAAATAAACTGTCCTGATTGTAACAGTTCTTTAAAAAGAACCCAAAGCAGCAATGAAAAATAAAAACATTTTCTAAATTTCGAAAATAAAAATCAATATAAAAGGCATAATGCAAATATTACTCAAAGATCATTGTTCAATAGGCTGACACATATCATCATTTAAGTCCTTATATCTGTCTACTGCCACAAGTTCTGTTATCGATTACACAACAGAGAATGTATAAAGAGGAACATGTACCGTGCACATAGCAACAAATCATTTTCAACCTTCAATTCTCTTGTGTTTAATAAAATATAAATCTCAATTGCACAAGCTGTATAAAGACTCTCTAAAACACCCTGAGTATAACATAGCAGTTCAATAAAGACGCGTTTGCACACCTCTGTAGTTGGGCAGGTGCGTAGAATCTTATCCTATCGGGGTTGTCAGTCAAGTGAAAAGAAATCCCGCACACTGTCCATTCCACCAACAAACTTTAATTTTACCTGAAGAAGGTCGGATGACCGAAACGTTGTATTAAAGTGTGTTGGTAGAATGGACAGTGTGCGGGATTTCTTTTCACTTGACTATAATATAGCAGTGAAATCACAATTCTGAACATAACAACAGTGTGAGTACACAAACGAGCACACCTCGTGTGCAGGTTCATTAACAAATTATTTCAACAAAATAAACCCAATTACTATCTATTATTGAATAATGTAATTAAGGGGAAAGTCTCCATTTAAAAATAATGCCCAAGTATACAGTATATGCACACATAGACTAACTCAGAGGTGTCCAACTCATTTGGTTGGGTAAGCATACAATCAATGTGATCTCAAATGGGCTGGAGCTGAACCATAAATAACATAATTGCGAAATATTGCAAATTTCTGCTTCACATCGGAACCAAACTTTTAGCCAATCATCTCAAGGTGGATGGCAGTGGATATATCAGAACCATTGACAGTAATAAAAACAAAAAGGGACATTTTTATTCTCAAGTATTGCAAACCTGAAATCTCATAACTGCAGCACCATTGTAATGGGCTAGAGATTTAGGCCTACTTATTTTTAACATTCTTAGTTCTCTCTCTCTCTCTCTCTCTCTCTCTCTCTCTCTCTCTCTCTCTCTCTCTCTCTCTCTCTCTCTCTCTCTCTCTCTCTCTCTCTCTCTCTCTGCAACTAAGGCATACACTGTGCAATATTTTCAGTTGTGGGTATTAAGCTCCTGCTCATACTGCATGAGGATTTTTCGCAATTTAAAAGTTCATATCTCACGACTCACGTCCTCACACTAGACGAGCCGACGGCCGGAGCAAAATGGTCCGACTGTGCCACACGTCACACGACACCTGGTGGAGATGAGGACGCCATCAAGAGCGAATCGCACAGCCCTATTAATTTGTGCATGTGTAGTGTCAAATCGGGTTGTAGGACTGATTCAACTGTGTGATTCAGTCACGAGACACGACCAGGATTTCAAACAGTTTAGATTTTCTTGCGACCCAGCGATTGCACGATCATGTGGCTAAATTACTTGTCGTCACCCCATGTTCACTGCACGATTCGAGACTCACGATTGACCTGCGATTGAGAAAGAAATCGCCCCGACTTCCAAAAAGTTGTGCGCGTGACAAATTGTGGCAAAGTCGCCCAGTGTAAGCCCAGCTTTAGTTGGTTAACTTTGGAAATTTGTGCTGTAACCACAAGCTGCTCAAACTGAATGATGATCGGTACCACGGTTCTCCACAGTGTCATTGCAAACATCCCTCCATTGCTATGGAGAAATGCACTTCTAACTGCCTAGCAAGGAAATAACCACTTTTCATATATTTCAAGGCTGTAGACTGCTGGTCACTTGGAGATTCCAGAAGTGTCATATAACAGATATTAACATCAGCGCGAATAACCATATAGTGTCATACCTGTCAACTTTGAGTTACCAAAATTCGTGAAAATCCCCATATTTTAAGCCAAAATTTGAGAAATTTTCTATTGGCCAAATACTGATACAGTCAACAGAGACGGATCAAACGGTGTGTTCTATTCTGCTTTTCAGCACACGTTTTAAATGAGCATATAGCGTGAAAAACAATGGAATATCAGTTTCTCCATGTTATTTTGTCTCTACAGTTGTCTGGTAGCCTGGTAAACCAGCGCCACCCTCTGGAATCTGAATTTTTCAGCTGCGAGTGGGTCTGGCCTCGGATCTGAGAACGTTTTGAACACTGTGCCCTGAGTCTGGCAAAACCAATCACAACGCAGAGATTTGTTTTGAATCAAAGCGGGCGGGGTTTTGAGGGAGTGACGACAAATCTCGCAACACGGTTGGGAAAGCACATCAACGGCAAAGATCGCCGATTGGTCAGAGTGCCGGCACGGTTTGAAAAAACAACAGGTTGTTCTCATCAACAATCTTCGGAGGTATCGTTCATCGGGGCCAGACTAAATTACTCCGGTCTCACATTTAGGGTGATTTATCAGGCTAGATGTCTGGGGCTCATGCAAAAACTTTGTGCTGGTGCAGGTTGTGATAAGGTTAATCGCATGGTTAATCGCACTTTTCCGAGGCTGTTTACTGCGTTGCATGAACTGAACTGGCGGTTTCTGAGGCGAGTTGGTGCGCACACGCCTACGGAACTCGAGGGTGACAGCTCGCATTTTCAAGGAATGTGGTGGCATCTGGCATAAAATGTACTGGCAGGTAGCTTGCCTTGATAAGCAAGACTGTCTCAGTCTCTCTTCAGGAGGGGGTATGGCCGCGCCGGCTTACTGACAGGGCCGTGGCGCAAATTACTGGAGTCCAGTAACTGGACTGCTCGACGGTGTCTTTTGATAATGTGAAAAATCGGGATATTTCTGGGGAAAATGTAAAATCGGGAAGCTAGCTCATTTAGCTCATTTCAAGTTTTCATCTTGATTTTAATGACATACATCTGGACTTAAGTCAATGTCCAGCAAAGTTCTTTGCTTACTGTGTTTCCACTCTCATGCCTGTGCTTGTCCTGTGTCCATGGCCAGTACACTGAAATAAAATAATGGTGCAAAGTGCAAGTGTGACTTAGTGTATTTATCAACATTTTAGTGATGATGTGAGACCTATTTCTGCTACATTGACCAATATTGACCCAACCACAAACTACTTGGCCTTAACTAGTACTTGTGTTTTTGGGAAACGCAGCCTAGGCAGTAACTGGTTTCTTCTTGATGACTTCAGCGTAGAGGGTTTCAGGAGTTGTGCGCTCCGTAGATGGTGGTTGTCCGCACTACACACAATACACACATACAAAAAAAAAAATCATGAATAAAACAACAACACACAAACAAATATACACACACACGATACATAAACATAAAAACACACACACACAAACGCGCATGCACACATGCGTCCATGCACACACACGCGCACACACACACACAACACACATCGGATGATTTTAAAANACAAACCCCAANTCCGGTGAAGTTGGGACGTTTGGTAAACTGTAGGGCTGTCACGATATCGTATCGAACCGAGAAATCGTGATACACAGTCACAATACTGTATAGTGATACAAGGAGGCAGTGTGGTGATACGCCCTTTCAAAGTTTTATTACCCACTAGTCCAGAACAACAACCTTGTGATTTGATGTGATGGTGTTTCCCAACTTCAGTGGAGATACATTTCAGAAATTGTGGGGTGTATCGAACCGTAGGTCAAAAATCGTGATATGAAACGGATCGTGAGAGGCTGAGCCACTCAGAATTAAAGATGCAGAGGGAACAATTACCATAGAGTTTTGAATTCCCTTGATTTACTGTGATTGCATGTTTTTGTCATTTGACATATTTTTGTAATTAAAATCACTGTATAGGTTCATGACATCATGAAATATATATTGGCTGTAGTCTCACTCTAGCACTCCGAGAATTTGTTGGAACTGTATTTTATTCTTTATGAGAGCAAACATGTTGCCTTGGCACAAATGTGCCCTTTCGCATTCAAGAATTCCTGTTCAAGGCTAAGCAGAA
This sequence comes from Engraulis encrasicolus, assembly GCF_034702125.1. Taxonomy (NCBI): domain Eukaryota; kingdom Metazoa; phylum Chordata; class Actinopteri; order Clupeiformes; family Engraulidae; genus Engraulis; species Engraulis encrasicolus. The sequence goes on from NC_085872.1 coordinate 54,055,239, forward strand.
GATTACTGGACTGTGCGAGGACTTTATCTGTACCAGAACAATGGAATGCCCAAACACAACAGAGTTGCATCTCCACATGGCAGGCCGAGGCCTGTGTGTTCGTGTGTTTGTGTGTGTGTGTGTGTGTGTGTGTGTGAATGAATTAATCTCTATCCGGGTACGCCCCCTTTTCCCCTTAGCGGATAGAGATAATTGTAATCAGGGACATTCCTTCAATAAATAAGGCTTGGAGATATTTCAGTGTTAGAACGAGTGGGGAAAAATGGTAGCTGACGGTTCTCCCCATCCGCTCTCCAAGCCGGCTTGAAACTTAATTAAGGATTCTCTGTGTCTTTCATTTCAGGTGTTTCATATTTACAAATGTTAAGGGTTTGAACCTAACATTTACTTGGTCCTTCAGAACCGGATCCCAAGATACCCGACGATTCCAGCACGCGAGGAGGGAACCAGGAAAGTCTGTGGCCACAGCACTAAGACCCGTTTCCGGGACTGGTCTCTCCCTCGCAGGCTGGGATCCGACGGTTGACGGGAATCTTGAAAAGACCAGAGAATCGTGAGTAGGCCTACATTTTTATTTTTATTTAAAAAGGATTGAATGAAAAGACGGTAAAATAAGAGAAGACAAAACCCTGACAATTCTAGACTCTATCAGGTAAAAAGGGAGGCCAGACTCCTCTGTGTCGTTGAACAAGTTAAATTCTGAAGACTACGTAAAGTAAAGTACGTAGTACGAGTACGAGAAACGAATGTGTGTAAATTCTGTGTTCTCTGCGTTGAGAGAAAGTGTGCGTGAAAGGATTCGTATTACCACTCGGTAATACGTTTCATACCAATACAACAAGGTCCAAATAGCGAGTCTTTGTGGAAGCCTGTATGCAAGAAGATTCCACCTGTGAGGTTGAAGTGAATCTTACCACAAACGATCGTTGATCGCTATCTTGTTGAAAAGTGTATCCAACAATAGAGGCACTGTAGGTGTTGTGACGTTGGACTAAATTCATAGAGACAAAATGGGGGGCAGTAACAGCAAAAGAAGTGAAAAGTTCCTTGCTGAAATGCAATGCAAGGACTGGAAAATCGTGCATAGAGAAAATCCTAGTGCAGTAGCACCGCTGTGTTACTGGGTAAAAAACTATGGGTTTAATGGAAAGTTGTCTACAACAAACCTAACATTTATGGCCTGGCCAGCAGGGCCAACAGGAACACTACAATGAACACCAAAACTATCACGGCCAACGTCGAGGCCAACACCAAAATTCCTGACTAGACCGAGAGCACCAGTATCGACCGTACGGGCATGGCCCCTCGGCCGATGACTGGTTTGATGATAATGAGGTAACGGACGGGGATGTGGAAGAGGTAGACGTCGTTCTAAACTTAGAGGGATTGTTTTACCAAGAAAAAATTAGACCTGAAATTACCCTTCTGGTCCAAGGGACCCCCGTACGTTTCCTCTGTGACTCTGGTGCTAAAAAAAGCAAATGACAGCCATTTGGATTACTCACTGAGCAGTTAATGTCTCAGATAGCCTACCATATAATAATAATAATAATAATAATAATAATAATAATAATAATAGTAATAATAATAATAATAATAATTGTATTTGTATAACACTGTGTCATACAAGGCAAGTAATATGGATATCTGTTTGTCTGTCTGTGTGGGCCCTATTTGTTGTATGAATTGTCCTAGTGGGACACCCCACTGTGTGTGTGAGAAAGATTGTATATGTGTCTGTGGAGTGTACGTGTGTATCTGTGGAGTGAGTGCCTAAATATGTCTGAGAGTGGAAGAATTTTTTTTTGAGTGTTTAGTGGAGGTACTCTATTGTGTTCAGAGTTAGCTGGAGCTTGGGAGTGCACATGTTGAAACAACATTTTTAAAATAAGAATAAGCCTTTTATTTTATTCTACAATTCAACCTTGAGGTGTAGGATTTTGTCATGATTTTGTTTTTCCACACATTCTTACCCATTTATTTTTGATTAGGAGAAAACGGGGTTGTGGAGTTATGTTGTTTCTTTACTATTTTCAATTGAAAGTTAACATGTTAATGTTTAAGCCTTTAAGACACGGCATTATAAATTAGCTGTTACCAGAATGGCAATGACCAAGTCATAATGTATTACTAAAGGCCCCGTGCACTGTCATGGTAGTGTAGTGTAGTTGCAAAAGAGTTTGCTTTCATGATTTACAGTACCAAAATGTCTTTGTTTCTTCTAAAGAATAGATGAAGCTTTCTCCTTGTTCTTATTTTTTTTTTTTTTTTTTAAAGAACAATGGGTTTGAGATCTTGAAATAACGCAGGCGTTATTTGATGGCCCAAAGGTGCTGTGAGTAAACCCAATTTGGACCTGGTCTGAGAGTTAGGTCACATGTGCTGAACGTTTCTAGAAATTTAGGTTGTCATTTTGTTTTGATTGACTTTTAACTATGACTTATTTCTTCGTTTTATTTCATTGAATTTCTTGCCTTATTATGTTCTATTTTGATGAGTTATTGATCAATGGATCATGGGTTTGGTTTAAAAAAAAAAAAAAACCCTAAAAGTTGGGTAGTAGTACTCAACTAGTCATTTCCAATGCAATTATGATCTGGAACTTTATTTTAATGACTGGAGCACAATGTAGACTCTGATAAACTAGCAAAAACTAGACTCTGAATACACAGAGGCGCTTGACAAAATCACCCCAGCAAAGATAACAGTGTCCTATGTGTAGATGTTTACATTAGCTCGGATAGATATTAAAAGGCTCAGAGGCTCTCTCTAAGTAGCCCAAGGTCTTCTGCAGGCACCCCTTATCAGACACAGCAGGCCCAACTAATCAACATACAAAATTCTGTGGCAGAGACAGAAAGACACTTAATATTGAAACCTCCAACAGTGTATGCTAAACCACCTGTTTGTCACTGAAAAGACAATAAGAACTAAAAAAAACTGAACACCGACCTAGATAAACAATACCAAAGCTTAAAGTTATGTTAAATATCTATCATTGTCATTAGTTTAATACTGTAAGTGTGAACATTGCTTCACATGGTGTGTGATGAGACATGTCAATGTTCTCTATTTGCTTTTAAAAGTTTGAATTTGATGACGTTGGGATCCTTATATTTTCATTTGTTTGATTTATAAACAAAGAGACAGTTGTCTAACTCTGTCTTTTCATTTCAGTCGTCAACTTGCAATCAAAGTGAAAACTGATTGCCAATAAGGTTTTAGTTCCGTTACAAATGTTTTATGTAGCCGATACATGAAGTCAATCATTTTTTGCTCTGATTTGATTTCAAATTGATCTGGCTTGAGTGTACATGAAAGAAAGTTGTTTTCCCTATAATTTTTTTTTTTTTTTTGTTCTTTGAGGAACAGGCCTAATTATGGAAACGAGCTGAAACACAGCTGATGTGAATGGAAGGAACCTATACAATATCAATGATCGCTAGGTTAAGTGAATTTTGTTTTTAATTTAATGAGTTTCACAAGATTTTTCCAGAGTTTGTTTTGTTTCAATTGGGTAATAATTTTAGTTATAACACTTGATAAAATGACAACTGTAATTCCCTCTCAAGTCGAAAATGACGAAACCAAGTCGCTCTTAAAGTTACGGGCTTTTAATGACACAAAAGCTCGATAGTGCCGTGATGCTACGAAGCCGTGAGAACTGTTAAAGACATACAGACAAAAAAGCAAATAAAATACATTATTTCCGTCGAAATAAGCATCAAAGAAACAACGCGACCATACAGGCATGACTCGACATGAAATCTTTCACATTACATATCTTCAGTCAAACGGACATTACAGTTACAAAACACAAAAATATACCTCATTGGCCGCTTTCCCTTGAGAGAAAATTAGGTTATCTTCTTTAGTCCTTTATGCATTAAGCACTTTATTTAGTCTTCTTTTATCGTCGCTGATCTTAGGCAGAGGAAACCGTGAGGTGTCCACCTGCTAGTAGCTTGGTCCAGAATCTTCTGATCAACAGGTAGCATCTCTCAAAAGTAACACCCCGTCAACCCGCGGCTGCAAACTTTGGTTCCCCCCTTAATTAAGATATGTTCCCCCATATCAGAACAAACAATATACATGAAATATATGAAATTATGCTTTTAATATTAAACTTTTATTACTAGAAATGTATATATTTATGAACTCAATATTTTTAACCTGATATTTATTAATCTATTATTTATTTATTTATTCTGACTTCGATGGCAGCTACACTCCCACCAAATCACTTGTGATTTCACTCAAACTCTACAAACTAAGTTAGCACTGGATGACAAGACACATTGCAAGGAAAATGTGGCAGCATCACTCGGCTTCAATCAGGGTCACCGTCTTATGGATGGGTCTCTCCAAGTAGACAGCCTTCCCGGTGCGTTTCCCTTCCTTGTCCAAGGTCGAGTCACCGATCAGCAGTTGCAGTTTCCTTACGCAACCATCTTCTGCAGGATAGACCTTTGTGACCTTGGCCAACTTCCACTCTGTTCTTGGGGCAGTGTCATCTTGGACGATCACTATGTCATTGACCTGAGCGTTCCTGCGCTTACGTTGCCATTTCTGACGTGGTTGTAAGTTCAGCAGGTATTCTTTGCACCATCTGGACCAAAACTCGTTGGCTAAGTATTGGACCTTGCGCCACCTCTTCCGAAGGTAGAGGTCTTCTCTTTCAAACTTTCCAGGTGGTGGAAGAATGATCGAGGACTTCATTGTCAGTATATGGTTAGGTGACAGAGGCTGTGGTCCCGTAGGATCGTTCAGTAAGTGAGCTGTTAATGGTCGACTGTTGATGATCGCCATTACTTCATAGAAGTATGTCCTCAATGATGGAGTATCCAGTCGATTGGAGGACTGATCCAGGATAGACGTCAGCACACTTCTTATTGTCCGAATCTGCCTTTCCCAGGCACCGCCCATGTGACTTGCTGACGGTGGATTCATGACAAACTCACAGCCTAGTATCTTCAGGCGTTCTTGATCCATCTCCTTCAAGGCCTCTACGAACTCACGCCTAGCACCGACGAAATTGGTGCCTTGATCGCAGCGGAGTTGTCGAACATTGCCACGTATGGCTATGAAGGCACGGAGAGCGATGATGAAAAAGTCTGTGGTCATCTCTTCAAGAAGCTCTATGTGCACTGCACGAGAGCATAAGCACGTAAACAGCAGGCCGTAGCGCTTTGACTCCTTCCGTCCGTCCTTAACGTAGAACGGTCCGAAACAGTCAATTCCGCAATACGTGAATGGAGGTGTTTCTTCCAGGCGGTCGCGCGGCAAGTCTGCCATTTGCTGATTCTCTGTAGACCTTCTAAATCTTCTGCACTTGATACACTTGTTGATGCAGGATGAGACTGCATTACTGCATCCGAGTATCCAAAATCCATTGGCTCGTAGCTCGTTGACTGTTATGCCACGTCCTTGATGTTGCACTTGTTGATGATAATGCCGTATAAGCAGTCTTGTTACGTGACCTTTGGCAGGTAAAACAGCTGGATGCTTGATGTGATGGTGCAAATCAGCATGCGTCAGCCGACCTCCCACCCTGAGGATTCCCTGTTCATCAAGGAAAGGGTTCAGGTTGTAGAGCTTACTGGTCTTAATGAGCTCCTTCCCATGTTGGAGTGTTTGGATTTCTTCCGTGAAAGTTTCTCTCTGAACAAGACTGATGATGGTAGCCTCAGCATCGCTCCTTTCCACCAGACTTGTGGCTTCATTCGTTCTTGAGATTGAACCTTTCAGCTCCTTGGTAAGTCGCGTGAGACGGGCAATGGCCTTGACTAATCTTGTCCAGCAGGAGAACTTAAGGAATCGATCCTGCAGTGAAACCTGTGCAGCCGAAGCCTTGTGTACAACAACGTTGCGTACTTCAGGGTCTTCTGCTGCTACATCTTCCACCTCAACATTTCCACTGGGAAGTTCTTCACTCCAGAGAAAGTCAGGACCAGAGAACCAGTTGGAGGCAATGAGCTCCTTTGCCCGCAGTCCTCTCGATGCATGATCGGCGGGGTTATCTTCTGAGCTCACATGTCTCCACTGATCTGGTCTGGTGCTGTCCTTAATCCGTTGGATGCGATTTGCCACAAACACGTGGAATCGCCTTGCATCGTTGTTCACGTATCCAAGGACGACCTTTGAGTCTGTCCAAAAAACTTCTTGAGCGTCTATTTCTAGCTCCTTTCTTAGCATGTCACTCATGCGTACAGCTACGACTGCTGCCGATAGCTCGAGTCTTGGCACGGTTGTGACTTTAGTGGGGGCCACTCTGGATTTGCCCATCACTAAGGAGCAGTGAATTTGTCCTGTTTCACTGATTACCCGCAGGTAAGTACATTCTCCATATCCCAGGACGCTCGCATCGGAGAAGTAATGGAGTTCGTATCTTTGGACTTGCTTGAACTCTGATGGGAGATAACATCGCTGGATCTTGACGTCTGCCAGGTTCTTCAAGTCCAGGAGCCAGGACTCCCACCATGGTCTCAGATCGTCAGGCAGCGGATCATCCCATCCAACCTTGTCGCGGCACATCTGTTGAAGTATTTGTTTGCCGACTAGGATAAAGGGAGCGACGAAGCCTAAGGGGTCGAAGATGGAGGCCACAGTCGACAACACTCCTCTTCTAGAAAGTGGGCGTTCGTCCACCACCACTCTTAAGTTGAAGTGGTCTGATGTGACGCACCATTTCACGCCTAGCGCTCTCTCCATCTGGGGTTCACCCAGAGCCAGGTCTTGACTTCTTGACGAATCTGCACACTCTTCTTTCGGGAGGGATGCAAGCACCTCTTGGGAATTGGAAACGAACTTGTGGATGCGCAACCTTCCAGAGCTGCAGAGCTGTCTGGCTTCAGCAACCAACTTCATGGCTTCTTCCGGTGTTGAGACACTTATCAGGCCATCGTCGACGTAAAAGTTCTTGTCGATGAAGTGAATTGTTGCTTCACTGAATTGACCTCGTCCTTGTGCAGCGACGTGCTTGAGGCCGTAGTTCGCACAGCCGGGTGACGAGGCTGCACCGAATAGGTGCACTTTCATTCGGTACACTGATGGCTCTGTCTTGATGTCCCCGTTGTCCCACCATAGGAACCTGAGGTAGTCCTGATCTTCTGCTCTGACCCAAAACTGGTGAAACATGCGCTCAATATGGCACATCACGGCTACTGGGCCCTTCCTGAATCGACACAGGACACCTGTGTCAACTCTGGTCCGGTGAGTAGATGGTCGTTAATTGTTACTTCTTCGAACTTGGCTGAACAGTCAAACACCACACGGATCTTCCCTGGCTTCTGGTGGTGGTAGACTCCGTGGTGTGGAATGTACCAGCAAGAGCCTCGTTGGAGTTCACTTTCCGGGACCTTCTCAGCATCTCCACAGGATATTATGCTGTTCATGAATGCAACATAGTCCTTGTGGTACTGCTTGTCCTTCTCAAATCTCCTTTTCAGACACCGGAGACGATGGTCTGCACACTTCATGTTGTTGGGCAGACGCGGTTTGTCTTCTTTAAATGGCAATGGCATTTCGCGTTGTCCATTCGATAGTGTCTTTATGCCCTCCTCCATCTTCGTGATGAAGCTCAGGTCATCCTGAGAGAAATGTGCGTCTTCCACGTTTCTCTCACTGAAGTCGGATTCAAGCACTTTCAGCACATCTGTAGGAACGATTACTTCCTTGACTTGTGTTCTGCATATGTACTGAACTTGACTTGCTAGGTCACTCTGTGACTGTAGACTTGGTGTGACTTGTTTCACAATGATTCTGTGACTGCTTCCTATGGCGTCTCCATAGTCAACACAGGGATTGACGCAGCCAACAATGCTCCAGCCAAGGTCAGATCTTACTGCGAACGGCTCGTCATCCTTGCCTGATACAATTTCTCTCGGCAAGAGGGCTTGGGAACAGTTGTACCCTATGAGCAGGCCAACCTCGCAGTCTATCAGAGGAGCAATTTCTTCAGCAAGGTGCTCTAAGTGAGACCATGCTCTTGCTGTCTTGGGTGTGGGAATGTGACTTAGACTAGCAGGGATGAAGTCTCGCGAATAAGTCACGGGAAGAGGGATTTTCTTGGAGGAGTAAAACCCTCTGACCTGCAACCCAACTAACTTGTGACTTGGGATTACAGTCTGCTTGGACGCTAGTGTGGATAGCTTCAATTGCACAGGCTCCATCTGTGCGTCAAGAGCCTCTGCCCTTTCTTGCAGAATGAAAGTGCTATCGCTCTGGCTGTCCAGCAGAGCGTATACCAGAACTTCAGCATCTGGGTTTCTTGTTGTTGACAGCCACACTGGCACCATTGTGGACGCACACGTGTCGTTCTCTTTGTGCATAACTTGGTTGGACATAGCTGTGCTTGCTACTTCAGTAGTAGTGGACTCTGTGGACTCTTTAGACTTTCCCTTGGAGGGTTTTCCACTTTCTTGTTGTCCATCTTGGACCTTTTCATCCGTCTTGGCACGGTCTTCATGCAAACATGTGGGATGCCTCCCCTTGCACACGTTGCAAACACTTTTCTTCTCACAGCTCTTTGAGTGGTGTCCTGGCCTTAGACATGCAAAACATAACTTCTTTGTTTGCACATACTTGACTCGCTCTTTGACAGGCTTCTCCATCAACTTCCGACATGTCTGAATACCATGGTTTGTCTTCTCACAAAACATGCATCCTTTAGCATCGCCCTTTTGTCCTTCAACATCTGGCCTCTCTTCAGATGCACTTGCTAGCACCTTCACGCCAACATTGCGGACCTTAGACGGCTTTGCTCTTTCAGCATCACCACTCTTCAGAGCATGAAGCGAAGTCATTGGATTACAAGCTATCTTAGCTTCTCTGGACACAAACTCAACAAAGGTGTGGAACTTCGGAAAGTCATGGTTTTCTTCTTCGTAGTTCATTACCTTTCTGTTCCACCTGGCAGTGAGCCAGTCAGGGAGCTTGCTGAGGATCCTTTGATTCTCACTGCAGTCATTTAGGACTTCGAGACTCTTCACGCGACTCATGGCTGCTTGACAGCCTCGTAGGAAATCTGCAAATTCTCTCAGCTCAACGCTGTCTTTGGGTCCGATCTTATTCCACGAATTCAGCTTGTCGCGGAAAGCTTTAGCGACCACAAAAGAGTTGCCGTATCGCTCTTCTAATATCTCCCATGCTGAGTCATAGGCTTTCTCAGTGCCCACCAGGAAATAACTTTCGATCGCCTTCTTTGCAGCTCCTGTGACATACTTGCGGAGGTAGTAAATCTTTTCATTGACAGGAATGTTCTTCCGGCCTATCAGGGTTAGGAATGACATTTTCCAGTCCTTGTATCTCATTGGGTCTCCACAAAACATCGGCGGCTCTGGCACTGGAAGACGGCTTGTATTTATGGACTCTGCTATCGCTTCAGCTAGCATTGTTGTGCTATTATCCTGAGAAGTAGGGCGAGCAGCTTGGGAAGTAGACCTTGTAACTTCATCACTCGTGGCAGGGGGCCTACTGGCAGGCTGTGAAGGCATGCTGTACTTTGGAGGGGCTTTAGCTTTAGGTGGAGGCGCTGACAGGTCATGAAGAAGGTCTGATATTTCTTCATCTGAGCCTACGTCTTGTTCGTAGACTTGTAGCCTTGCCTAAGCAGCATTCATTCTTTTAGTTGCTTCCAACCGCTCTAACTGTCTGCGCTTCTCCTCTAGTAACTTCTGTCTTTCAGCATTTTCTGCTTCTTGCTCCGCCAGTCTCTTAGCCTCTTCTGCTTCTTGCTGCGCCCGCCTTGCTTCTTGTTGCGCTAGTCTTTCAGCCTTCTCTGCCTTTTGCTGCGCTAGCTGCTTCTTGTTCTCAGCCTCAAGCCTTTCAAGCTCCTGCTCTTGCTCTTCCATTTCTGCTAGAGCCTTCAAGGTAGCTTGGGTAGCAGCAAACTCTGCTTCTGCCTCCTGCTTCCTTGTGGAAGACGTGACTGAGCGTCTCGAAACACGTCCAGAGGCTGGGCGGCTAAACGTGGACACTCGGTCTTCTTTAAGTGAAAACACGGAACCAGTGTCACCCCATGGTGCTTGTACAGAGGGTAAATGCTTCTCTGTGTCTTCATCCTGTAGGACATGTAGCCGTCCAATGAGTTGCTTTGATACAGCATCACAGATGTCGACCCGGCGTCTGGTGTCTGCGTCCGGGGCACTGTGTTTGCGAATATCCTCATAGCGTTCCTTCACTTCGAGATCAGCAGTATGAACTTGAAGTTGGTGTTCATGTAGAACTTCTGCTGACTTGGGTAAGGAGAGTGCCTTTTTAGCCTCTTTGGCAAGTATTTTCCATTTCTCATATGTTTTGTCGAAGTTACGTTGAAGTTTCTTTAATTTTTCATTATGTAGCTCCTGACCCTTTTCAGTAAGTTTTCTTGTCCTCTTGTCTTCAGTAACACCAGTGTCTGCATTCACTTCAGTGTCCTTGGCAGGATTTTCTTCTAAGGGTTCATCATGAACAGACTCCTCTCCTTCTTCATGAGTAACTTCCTGGCCTGGCACTTCACTTGCAATGTCCTTATCAGCCATTTTGGTATATTAAAAATTAGACTGAGTTTAAGAAGTAAACTTAGGAGCCTAGAGCTAATTAGCTTGTATTAAATTGTCTTGGAAATTAAAGTAAGTTTCACCTCTTGAAACTATTTTAAATCAGTTAAACTTGTCCTTTAATGTCCTATTTTTAAACACTATTAAGTGAAATTAAAACAATAATGTCAAGTATTAATAATGTAGTAATACACTAATAACTATAGGCAAGTAATAAATGAGGTAATAATATTGCAGTTAAATCAAACCAACTAGAATATCAAGTGATAGCTTAAATGCCCTATATGGCAAGATACACTAGATTTACACTAGGTTTATGTCAGATAAATATTAAATGAGAGCACCCTTTAAACTTAGAATCACTGAAAATAGGCAAATACCACAGTACCCCTTTAAACTAAAACACTTCTCAAAATTCCTTAGTGGTGCTTAACACTTAACCTGTAAACATTCAAATAGCAAAGGCAACAAAAATGTAGAATAATCAGAGAAGTTATCACATTAAACACAGTAGTTACACTTCAAACATTCAAGCAATGGAATATGCAAGTCATTCACTTATCCTTATGACGAGTGCAATCAGTCCGACTGAATCTTCAAACTCAAAGTCCTTTAGCAGTTGTAGAGGCTACTCCACGTCTTCACATTCAAACTTGCTTCAAACGTGCTTCACGTTGGCATTACCCCACGACTGTCTTAGGTTACCGGCAGGTTGCATACTGTCCTTCGACGAGTGGCTCCTCCGAAACCGCTAATATCTTCACAGCTCCGACGACGAGAGACGAGGCGCTCGTGCAGGCTCCTTGCTGGCTGCTGGTCACGCTCTCCCCTCGTGCCGCGGTGGCTGAGTTCTCACTGTAATTCCCTCTCAAGTCGAAAATGACGAAACCAAGTCGCTCTTAAAGTTACGGGCTTTTAATGACACAAAAGCTCGATAGTGCCGTGATGCTACGAAGCCGTGAGAACTGTTAAAGACATACAGACAAAAAAGCAAATAAAATACATTATTTCCGTCGAAATAAGCATCAAAGAAACAACGCGACCATACAGGCATGACTCGACATGAAATCTTTCACATTACATATCTTCAGTCAAACGGACATTACAGTTACAAAACACAAAAATATACCTCATTGGCCGCTTTCCCTTGAGAGAAAATTAGGTTCTTCTTTCAGTCCTTAATGCATTAAGCACTTTATTCAGTCTTCTTTTATCGTCGCTGATCTTAGGCAGAGGAAACCGCGAGGTGTCTCCCTGCTAGTAGCTTGGTCCAGAATCTTCTAATCAACAGGTAGCATCTCTCAAAAGTAACACCCCGTCAACCCGCGGCTGCAAACTTTGGTTCCCCCCTTAATTAAGACATGTTCCCCCATATCAGAACAAACAATATACATGAAATATATGAAATTATGCTTTTAATATTAAACTTTTATTACTAGAAAATGTATATATTTATGAACTCAATATTTTTAACCTAATATTTATTAATCTATTATTTATTTATTTATTCTGACTTCGATGGCAGCTACAACAACTGTTTATTTTTTTTCTTTCTTTCAAACCATGAAAAGTTTGACCTAAAGTTAGACAAGGTCTTACCTTTATACCTTAGATAAAGGGTCTGTCCGGTTGTTTGTTTCATTTTTCTTTTAAAGTTGCGTATTTTACAATGGCAGTTGTGTTTTCTTTCTTTTTATCTCTTACATTTTGATTGGTTTATCTAGTGATCTGTATGTCTGGGTGATGACATTGAAACTTTGGAATGGTGTGAGAAAGTGGAGAGTAGTAATAAATGTCATTCATTTTAAATTGGTGGAGCCATGGGCTAAGCCATGTATCAACAGGAGGGATATTATTGGATTCTCAAATATTACTCATACTCAATTTTTTTTTTTTTTTTTTACAAAATACATTTTTGAATGTACTGACATTATTGGCAGGAGTTGGGCTAGGCCCCTATATCACCATGACCTCATGACAAAAGGACAGTGAGGACTGCATGCCAATATGTTGAAGTAACTATGTGGTCAACGCCACATGTTGTCAGTTTGCGTTTATCGCCTATTCTGTAAGGAACTGTAATGTAAACGTGAGCCACAATAGTCAGATACTGACCAGAGTAATTTTCTTTTTCATAATTTTGCTCTTGATAATTGTTGTTCCCCGGGAATTGGAGCTATCTATTTTATTTTGATTATAGATTATGAGAGAATGGTTGGGCGGTTTTGGGTTTTGTTTTGTCTAAACTAACAAAACATTTTTTCTTTCTTCTCTATTATAATGCTCTCTAATCTGTTACAGCTGCGCACCTCCTCCACACTAATGTCTGTGTGTGGATGAGTTACCTTCTGAGAGCTTATTATTATTTTTTTTAAGCAAATGTTTGAAAAAGCCTGCCTTGATGTATGCGAGTGATTCTCTGATTCGGCTACACTTTTAAGTCCGTGGATTTTATTTGCCAATTCCACTAACTATTAAGATTAAGCTTGGCAATTTGTTTGTTTGGCACTATGTTAACATCTAGGTCATTTAGTTGGGAAAAAATACTGATAATTGACTTTTTGCTTTTGCCAAAAGCGTAGGGGAATCGTAGAATCACTCATGCACCTATGAACTGGAGGATGTTGGAAGATGTTTACTTCTCATCATTTACTGTGCTCAAAGTCTGTTTCGGAAATTACTTAAGTCTTATTGAGTCATGTGGATGGCACATGTCTCAAACAGGAGAGATATTTTAGGATTAATCAGTGCATTAAACAAATATGTGTATAGGGCACATGTTAAATGAAACCTTGTTCTGAAACTTCACCCCTTAACCTAACCTAAAACAAACATAAGAGAGCTACAATGTGGAATCAAATTGCATCAGGGTTTGAATCATTTGTATGTTGGTGGTGTACTATAAACAAAAATATGGACAGAATGAACAACATCCACTATAATGTGCAGGCGCTGGGCAACAAAACTGAATTCGAGTTCAGGGCCATCCATGAACAACTGAAGGCAACCTGCCTAATCGCATTCCAATCTCGTATTGCGGTTGATATGCTTTTGGCCGATAGGAGTGTGTGCTCTATTTTTGGTTATCAATGTTGTTCCTTCATACCGAACAATACGGCAGCTGACGGAAGTCTCACCAGGGCGATAGAGGGACTGGGATCCCTCAACCAAAAAGAAAATGAAAGACCACTCCAGGGTCGACACTTCAGTGTGGGATGGTTTCTCTGACATGTTGGCAAATACAGACAGTTGGCAGCGTCCATAATCATGTCTATTGCAATATTTGCGGCGATCCTCACGTTATGTGGATGTTGTTGTATTCTTTGTATTAGAGTGTTGTGCACCAGATTTAGTACCACTGCCATTGCACCAATGGAAGAAAAAATGTCAAACCTATATGCTCTTCTAACTAGACAGGATAGTGATGTCGATGACACTATGATGATGTTGTTGGTGGAGACCATGAGCCTCCACACCAATCTGACGAGACGAATCCCTCAACGTCCCTGATCTGTTCCCTGACCCAGGGGATTATGCTCGGGGCCTCTAAGTGTACCTATTTAAAGAAAAAATCATTTGAAGTGATCACTGGATGATGTTAATGTTTGCCTCTATATAGAATAAACAGGGGGAAATGTTGGAACTGTATTTTATTCTTTATGAGAGCAAACATGTTGCCTTGGCACAAATGTGCCCTTTCGCATTCAAGAATTCCTGTTCAAGGCTAAGCAGAAGATTACTGGACTGTGCAAGGACTTTATCTGTACCAGAACAATGGAATGCCCAAACACAACAGAGTTGCATCTCCACATGGCAGGCCAAGGCCTGTGTGTTCGTGTGTTTGTGTGTGTGTGTGTGTGTGTGTGAATGAATTAATCTCTATCCGGGTACGCCCCCTTTTCCCCTTAGCGGATAGAGATAATTGTAATCAGGGACATTCCTTCAATAAATAAGGCTTGGAGATATTTCAGTAGGAGAACGAGTGGGGAAAAATGGTAGCTGACGGTTCTCCCCATCCGCTCTCCAAGCCGGCTTGAAACTTAATTAAGGATTCTCTGTGTCTTTCATTTCAGGTGTTTCATATTTACAAATGTTAAGGGTTTGAACCTAACAGAATTACAGCTATTGAAAACTTGACCATATTAAGGACGCTTGTGTGTGCAAATGATAGAGGGCTTTAACATTCTCATATGCACCCAAGCTCACTTGAACTAGACCCAGAAGACATGGGAAACTGTCATTTGCTTACAGAAGTCAGTGGAAGTTGCAGAAGTCATTTCTTTTTGAAAATAATAGAGTCTTGCACACCCTGTGCTACAGTGAAAATGGACCATTCAACTTGTGTAAGTGCTAACTTCAAAAGTCAGCCTCCATGATAGCATGGGGGTGCAGTAGAACATTGGTTAAGCTGTTTAACTCGCCTGTACAGTAGATTGAATACAGTACTGAATGAAATAAATGGGTTTTAAACAGCATGGAAAGCCACTCATGCAATATATTTTGAAGGGAGATCTTCGATTACTACCACATAGTAAGGACAAATTGTATTCTCTACTATGTTTTTGACAGTTTAACTCCAACATAAGGACCAGCAGGACATACAATGCCAGGCTTTTGGTCAAGACCTGTCACACTGTAAGCACTACAGAAAGGAAAACATTGCAAAACATGACAAGGAATTCACCTACCATTTAAGCTGTGGAAATCATGTCCAAGATAGGAATCAACACTGTTTTTATATAAAATCATCTCATCGGTTAATGCAAGTGTCAGTGTGGCACTCAAGTTGCACTGAGGCTGACAGGAAGAGACTGCAGAGGGTGACCAAAACAGCACAGAAAATCATAGGCTGCCCCCTGCCTCCCATACCCACCATCTACAACTCACGCTGCGTAAGTAGAGCCAGGAGTATCATTAAAGATCCCACACATCCTGGCTTTCATCTCTTTACACTGTTGCCCTCTGGCAGGCGCTACAAGGCATTGCCAGCCAGAACCAATAGGATGAAGAACAGCTTCTTCCCCAAAGCTGTTACAACAATGAACACACACTTACTGGACAATGTTCATCTATAAAGGACTGTGCACTACGTAGGGAAGCTAAAATCTCGGTATACGTTGTATACTGACAATAAAGGCTTTCTATTCTATTCTATTCTATTCTATTAACTGTTAAGTGTTGTCCTTTGTTTTGTTTTTAGTCTTCCTCGACATTTGCTGCCTTTTATTGTCCCCGTCCCAACTCTTTTGAGACTCGCTGTATTTTGTTATTATTCACAATTAACCTTGCGTCCCAACTTCTATGGAGTTGGGGTTTGTACTAAACCTTCAAAACATTTGGATTGTTGGCGCGAATTGACTGTACGATGTTGTACATGGTCATAGCCGGGGCTGAAGGAGGGGCTGGGATGGTCTGTGACAGAAGCCAGGAGGACACACACACACACGCACAAAGAATTGCAAAAATTGTGAAAATGAAAATGTTATTTCTTTCTGACAGCAGTTATGGTTGGGTTTTTTTTGTTATCTATTTTGTGATTTATTTTCATGAAGGGTTCAGGAGGTGGCGTGAGAGTGCCACCAATCACACACACACACACACACACACACACACACACACACACACACACACACACACACACACACACACACACACACACACACACACACACACACAAAGCTAAAGGATGATTCTCTTGATTTTAGAGATACTAAACCTTCAAGGCGAATCGGTCGCATAAACAACTGTATTAACAATATACACTGGCAGCTAATCTAAATTACCCACACACACACACACCCTTAACAATTCAATTGGTTTCACTGAAAACATCACATACCTTTTCTTGGTTGTGACCTGAAAAAAAAAAGTAAAATGTAAGTTTTTTTTTTCAACTGCTTACGCACAAAAAACCCTAACAACTTCCGGTAACACTTTCGATGAAGCCAATATTTATAGCTCACTATGAGTGCATTTATAAAAAATTAAAATGCACATTATAATTACTTACAAACCATGAATCTGGCTTATAATGCTTTATAAATCCAAGGGTGGTATGAGTGCGCATGACTTGCATGGCCGTAGCCACATATGAGGTAAGGGAGGTCCGGACCTCCCTATTTTTTAGAGAAAATATATATATTTTAAATCTCAGTTTTTGCATACATATTTTTGCATGTTTTTATTAGTTTATTTCCAGAATTGATGTTGCCCATTCACAAAAGTAAATTTTCCATGAATACTTACCACCACCATCAAATTCTAAGTATTCATTATGACTGGGAAAATTGCACTTTTCATACATGAAAAGTGGGATCTTCTCCATGGTCCGCCATTTTGGTCATACTAGTAAATATTAGTTTATTATTTAGCAAATATTAATGAAAAGACCAAATTTGGCAGAAGACAGCACAGTTTCAATGAGCAGCATAGTAGTTGCAATAGATACTCTGGGCACCATCCTACACAGTGCACCTTTAAAAAAAATTCAGCGAGCTGCGCGCACACTGTGGACCTCCCTCATTTCAAACTCCTGGCTACGGTCATGATGACTGGTTATAAACTACAGGGTTCCCACGGGTCATGGAATTTCTGGAATATCATGGAATTTCATAAAAGTTTTTTCAGTCATGGAAAATCATGGAATTTTACCATTTTGCATGCACAGTCATGGAATATTATGAACTGTTGTGTAGAAGCGAAAACTTTTTTTGTTTCGTGTATAACATTGTTTCTTACTGGTTATTCCACAACAATTCCACAATGAGTTTTTGTCATATTTGCAATAATAAGCATCACTTTTATCATGTGAACAAACATGGAGTTTGAAATTGGTTGTTTTGAGGGTAAAATAAGGTGTAAAGTAAAACAAGTTGAAAATCCTTTGGGTAAACTAAAGCAGAACACAGTAACTTCAGTTACTGCTTTTTGCCTTCTGCTCTGTGCCTGCAGAATTCTGGAACTCTGATGTTCCAAACTGAGGCAGGACACAGTAGGCCTAACTGCAGTTACTGTTCATCTGTTAACAGTTAAAACTCCTTAAATTTCAGGCATATAAATAATCAAAAAATATTAAATTTAACTATGATGTTATGAAATATGGTCAACCTGATAGGAAATGTATGTAATTACTATTTGCGGCAGTAGGAAATACCAGCCTACAAATACACACACAAAACCCATTTATTAGAGTAGAGAGTAGAGTAGACTTTATTGTCACTATATAAATATAGCGAGATTATGTTTAGTAGCAACCCACAAATGCCCACAAAATAAAAGATATATTAACCCTATTCAGACTGGGCTTTTTTGGCATTCCTGGGCCTGGGGGGGGGCTCTTTTGACCCCCCCCTCATAACTCATGAACGGAATAAGGTATGACCACCAAACTTTGGGGAGATGATCTACATATGGACATCTATGAATGACATAATTTTTGTGTCATTATCTGGTATTATGACGTCATTATGACATCATCTGTTTATAATACCCAAAATCTCGCCATAATGTATTTTCCATGAAATGTAGGTAATGCACTTAAATTTTAATGATTATATGCTTCAGACCACTTTAATGTTCACAAAGCTGTCTGATGCTAATGGAAATAGCAAAAAATATGAAAAAGGAACAATAATGAGACTTAGATCAGTGATTTTCGGTCAGACATACCTGTCAGAAAACCGTTGCCATGGCAACGGCAAAAATGATAAACATAATGTTTTGGTACTAAACTGTAGCCAACTAAATGTTAGGAAAAGTCACCAAGTTTCGTAGTCATAGCTTAAGTCGTTAAGGAATTATACTACATCAAAGTTGGTGCGGGCACTTTTAGCCCCCCCCCAGTCTGGATAGGGTTAACAATAAATAAATAAAATACATGAAAATACATGTGCATCTCACAGTATCGATAGTCCTGAAGTATTGAGGGGGGGCAGGTGACGAATTGAGTTCAAGAGTCTAATGGCAGTAGGATAAAAGCTGTCCTTCATTCTTGTAGTGCGGGCACGCAGAGTCCTAAAGCGCCTGCCAGATGGTAGCATGGTGAAGAGCCTGTGACCAGGGTGCGTGTGATCTTTAAGGATGTTTAATGCTCTGTTTGTGCAGCGTGTATGGTGGATCTCCTCAAGTGTGGGTAGTTGGCATCCAATGATTCTCTCTGCTGTTTTAATGATGCGCTGTAACAACATCTTGTTGTCGTGTGTGCAGCTGGTGTACCAGGATGTAATGCTGTATGTAATTACTGATTCAATTGTACACCTGTAGAAGTTAGTGAGCAGATCTCGTGGTAGCTGGGCCTTCTTTAGAGTGCGAAGGAAATATAGCCTTTGGGATCCCTTTTTAGCCATTGCAGAGGTGTTGGCGCTCCATGACAAGTCCTCGCTGATGTGCACACCCAGGAATCTGAAGCTCTGTACAACCTCCACTGGCTCCCCTCCGATGTTGATGGGTTGGTGGTAGTGGTTGCCCTGGCCACACCGCCTGAAGGAGTTCAGGGCCAGGTTGTTGTCTTGGCTCCAGCGTGCCAGCTGCTCCACCTCCTCTCTGTAGGCCGTCTCGTTGTTGTCAGAGATCAGGCCAATCACGGTTGTGTCGTCAGCAAATTTAATGATGGTGTTTGTGCTGTGCTTAGGATCACAGTCATGAGTGAAGAGGGAGTACAAAAAAGGGCTCAACACACATCCCTGCGGCGCGCCTGTATTTAGGGTGATGGGTCTTGAAAGATGTTTTCCCATGCGTACAGACTGAGGTCTGTCACTGAGGAAGTCCAGTATCCATCTGCAGACATGGGAACTGAAGCCGAGGTTGTACAGCTTAGTGGCCAGCTTGATAGGGCGAATGGTGTTAAAAGCGGAGCTGTAGTCAATGAACAGCATTCGCACATAGCTGTTTGGTTTCTCCAGGTGTGAGAGGGCAGTGTGAATGGCCAATGAAATGCCATCCTCTGTAGATCTATTCGCCCTGTAGGCAAATTGATGCGGGTCGAGGGATGGTGGAGTGATGGACTTGAGGTGTGCTAGCACCAGTCTTTCAAAGCATTTCATCACAATAGGTGTGAGCGCTACAGGGCGGTAGTCATTGAGAGACTTGATGGCCGCCTGCTTGGGAACAGGAACGATGGTACTGGTTTTCAGACAAATGGGGACTGCAGCTTGTTCTAGGGAGATGTTAAATATGCGGGTAAAGACTGCACTTAGTTGGCCTGCACAGTGCTTTAGGACCTTCCCAGGGACCCCGTCTGGTCCTGGTGCTTTGTGAGGGTTAATGCTGCAGAGGGCTCACCGAACCTCGTGCTCGCTTAACACCAGGCCTACATGTGGGGCATTGTCTATCAGTTCAGTGGGGGAGTGAGGGATGGGTCCCTCATCGAACCGTGCAAAAAAGTTGTTGAGGTCATCCGGGAGAGTTGAATTGTGAGAGCTGGGCAGACCGGGGTTTGTGCTCTTGTAGTTGGTGTAGGATGTAATGCCCTGCCACATACGTCTGGGATCAGAGTTCACAAAGTGCTGTTCTATTTTTACTTTATAGGAGTGTTTAGCTTCCTTGATGCCCCTCTTCAAGTTGGCCCTGGCTATGGTGTAATTTGATTGATCACCAGAGTGAAACGCATCGTCTCTAATTGCCAGCAGGTTCTGGACTTGACTGTTCATCCAGGGCTTGCGGTTTGGAAATGTGTAAATGGTCTTGTGGATGGTGACATTGTCAACACAGAAGTTAATGTAGTCCAGAACTGTAGATGCATATGTATTTAAGTCTGATTGATTAAAAAGTTCCCAGTCAGTGTCCTCAAAACAATTTTGCAAACGTTCAATTGCTCCGTCAGGCCAGACTTGGATGACCTGGCTAGTGGGCTTTGACCTGGCGATGAGCGGCTTGTACGCAGGGGTCGAGCAGAGGGGTGTGGTCGCAGCTACCGAGGTGAGGCGAGGGGGATGCTTTGTATGCGCTGGCTATGTTGCAATAAACAATGTCTAATGTGTTCTTTCCTCTGGTTGGAAAATCAACAAACTGATGGAATTTTATAATAATATTATTATTATTATTAACAATTTATATGTTAATAATCATGACATTTTGTCATAATGACTCTAATAGTGTGTATACTGCTTAAATTATATTTGAAACGTGTATTTGTTGCTTATTATTCAGATTTAAAATGGAAGTTACTGTCTTTTGCCTCAGTATGACTAACTGTCATTCCGGGGGCCATGCTAAGGCAGAACACAGTAACTTCCAAAAAAGGGTCAAAGGTCAACTTTTTGTAAAATTATTTTTATGAATAGATGTAGGCAGGCATACACTACAAACTGTGAAAATTACAGCTTTGTGGCTATAACCAGATTGTGGTGACATTCATTTCTTTTAAGAAAACTTTAACATCATTTTTCTCTGTTTCTCTGTTTCACTGGTGAGTTACTGTCTTTTGCCTTAGTAGGGCAGTATACCCCTCTATGCACAGACCTGGATGATAAACTGTCATAAGGGCTCATAAGATGCTATAATGTTTCATGCGAGATCATAAGTCATCAATGTGTGCTTTAAGTAAAGTGAAGTTCATATGGATGCATTTATAATTCACTGTAGAATGCACATCTATAATGCATCATACTGTACTGTAAGCCCCATCAGGCAGCCTGTAATTTATAAACAGTCACAAACACTCATAACACCCTTGGATGTAAAAAGCATTATAAGCTAGATTTGTGGTTATTCATTGCTGTAATCATACAACATCATGAAACATCATGTAGTCGTTATGCATTGTAAGTAATTACAATGTGCATTATAATTTGTTATAAATGCACTTATAATGCGCTATAGATATGGCATCATAGAAAGTGTTACCCAACATCCTCTCAAGTTAGAAAACATATCACAAATTCTTACTCTTGATTCTTTTTTAAAAAAAATCAATACACACAGATGATTTATCACTGGAAATGTGTGGTGTAACACAACTGCATGTTAGAAAGTATTGAAAAGTGTGTTAGATTTTGGTGGAGTGAGAACCTGTTATGCATTTTGTGTGAGCAGGGGAAAATTGTGTGTAAGAAATGTGTAGGGGGATACCAATTCTACCTGTTTCTTTGACATATCCTAGTCTTTGTCTTACGTAAGGCAGGCACACATTGTGCAATATTTTCAATCATGGGTATTACGCTCCTCCTCACACTGCACCAGGGAATTTCATGAATTTAAGGGTCAAATGTGAGTGGAATGCTAACACTGTGTGACATGACAGACTTGTTTTCCGGAATGGCAGATGACAAAAACGGAGAAGGGAAATGCGCACCTGAGGTGGAGATGAGGAGGCGCTCAAGAGCTAATCGCGCCGCCCTGTCAGTTTTTGCATGTGTAGTGTCAAATCGGGTCGTAGCACTGCTTTAACTGATTTACTCATGAGGGGCGACCAGGATTTCAAACAGTTTTGACTGTCTTGTGACCCTATGATTGGAGATCGCAAGCTGGTTGTGAGGTGAAATCGCTTGCCGTTACCCCATGTACACTACACAATGCGAGACTCCAACAGATTGACATCCAACTGAGCAAGAAATTGGCCCGATTCTCAAAAAGCTGTGTGAGTGACAAATCGGGCCAAAATTGGGGCAAAAGTCGCACAGTGTAAGCCCGTCTTGTTGTACTATGTTGTATACACAGTGCTGATCATAAGTTCAAATGACTTTTTGTGTCTTCATATTACAACAAGGGGATTAAGCTAGTCCTGCCAGTCTCATGTACGAAATGATTTCTTGCAGACAGACTTGATCAATAAAACTGGTTTGGAATATGAATGATATAAGAGATAGTAAATAGTTGCAACTCCTGCATTTGGATTTGTTGTTTCAGTTTACAGCTATTATACACCAATACAGGAAATAAGCTAAATTTGAATCAAACAATTGAGATTTATCTTTTTATCTATCAGTACTTCCAGCCGTTCTAATGCACAAATGCGGGGTCATCCCCGGGTCCTATGTTCCCCTCTAGCGGGGAACATAGGACCCTTTTTTCAAAAAAAGGGTTCTATGTTCCCCACTCCTTCAAAGTAGACTGCTGCCACATGGCAAAGTGAAGGTTGCTGTTGCAACTGTGACAGGTTAGGTTTAGGGATAGTTTTGGTCAGGGCACAAATTGAAAACTTACATTACGACAGGTTAGGTTTAGGGATGGTTTTGGGAAGGCACAATTTGAACACTCGGAAACATACAATGCGGGGGAACTTAGGACCTTTTTTCAAAAAAGGGTTCTATGTTCCCCGCTGCTTCCAAGTAGACTGCTGCCACATCACAAAGTTTAGGTTGTTGTTGCACCTCTGACAGGTTAAGTTTAGGGATAGTTTTGGTCAGGGCAAAATTTGAAAACTTGGAAAAATAAAATGCGGGGAACATAGAACCCTTTTTCTTAAAAAAGGGTTCTATGTTCCCCGCTCCCATACAAAGACCGGGGAACATAGGTACGCTCCCACAAATTCTACCTCCAAGCTAGCATTTATACAGTAATGGAGTCTTATGGCAACAGTTAGCAGCTAAGATTCAATGATAGTTGCTTGCTTGAAGCTAGAAGTAACATCACCAGAGTAGTATGGCTGGAACACCATGAGAAAGGTAAAACTCAGTTATACTATTTCATAAAATTAGCTTATTTCCAAAAATGGCGCAATATCATTTTAAAATTAAGCCCACCCAAAGACTAATACTCACCTTTGTTTTTGTGCTTCCACACAGCAAAAGCTAACAGGCATGTTAGGAGCACTCCTGCTATTAGCAGCACACATTTCAACCAAGGAAAAGGAGCAGGGGGAGCCGTAGGAGCAGTAGTAGGTTCTGTATGTTTGAAAAAACAAGACAGAATGGAGTTCGCTAAATTCATTGGTATCTAAGGGCATTCTCACATTTGGTCCTTTCAACCATGTAAGCAAATTCAGACCTGTGACTCAGCATTTTTCTACATACATATGTGAACCGTCCCCTCTGACCCCTCGGAATTGAACCGTACTGACACCTTTGTTGACGTGACTTGGTTATAGTAGGCCTGTGGTTCGTTAAAAAGTCTGCATTTCATTTCACTGAAGTGCGCCTAATAGTCATTTTTGTAATTCACTCACAATGTGAAGAAAATGCAAACTGAGTTATTTTTCGATTGTTTCATTTTTGGTTCAATTAAGCGTAGCAACGCAATGGGAACAAACAAAGAATCATCAAATGTACTTATACACTACTTTAAAATGAATGTAAAAGTCACCAGACTGCAAAACATTAGGACATGTATATGTTCCCGGTTCTCTGAAGGAGTGGAGAGAGACTGCTCTCCTATGGGGGATCTCATCCTTGGAGTACAATCACAAAGTAATTTTACCATCACTGAAAAAGGCAGCTCCCCTTTTCCCGCCGTCCTCCGGGACTATAAAAGGCGGCGCGCACCTGTGCACATCCTCTTGGCACCAGCATCCTGGGCTTTCAGAGCGAGAGGGGCGGAGTAGAGGACTCTCTCTCTCCATTCCCTCATACATGTCCTTATGTTCTCCTTCAGTCCCTTGTTTGAGTGTTCTCTCCTATGGGACGTTGTAAACACTCCCGTTCGAATCACCGAATTACCAGAGGTCAACTGCGTGGAGGGACAGCCCAGGTATATGTGGAGTCCCTAGTGAGTGGAGCAGTGCCCCCCTTACTGACGCCTACTCAACGGGCCATACACATAGAGCCCACAGCTCTGGGTGTGGGTGGGAGAGTTCACTACGACCCTCCTCAGAGGAATCTCCCAAGGCTCACCCGGAAGCAGGCTAGCAATATCCACTAGCCAGGGACGTCCCACCCAACGGGGGGCGACCAGCAGCAGAGACCGACATTCTAGACAAACTTTGTGTAGAACTGCCATAAGCCACCGGCCACAGGGGAAAAGGCGCACACTACAGCCTCCCGCTGGGCCATGAGTGTGCCAGGGCATCAGTGCCCAGAGCGGCTTCACACGGGTCTTTGGAGAAAAACAACCTGCAGTGGGTGTTTTCCGCAGACGCAAACAGGTCCACGTCGGCTTCGCCAGAGCGGTCCCATATCAAACTCACCATCTGGGAATGGAGTCTCCACTCGACCGAGCACAGGCCTCGTCTGGAGAGCATGTGGGCTCCAGTGTTTAGGGCTCCCGTCACATGCAAAGCAGTATTTGCTTGGCTAGTGAGCGCAAGCCACCTTGGTTGTAGATGTGGGCCACCACATTCATATTGTCGGTCCGGACTAGGACGTGGTGCCCTGTAAGAAAGGGGCAAAAAGAGCCTAGGAACACCGTCAGTAGTTCTAGGTAGTTGATGTGACACGCAGTCAACTGGGGGGTCAAGGTGTCGCTAACACCACAGCCTTCCAACAACGCTCCCCGACCTGTGAGGGATGTGTCTGTACAGAGAGCCTTATGAGCGGATACCGTCCCTAACGGAGATCCTCTACTGAAGATTTCCTGCTCCCTCCATGGTTTCAGGGAGGCGAGACAGCTATTCGTGTCTGTGAGGGACTGGGCATAAATGCAACGCATGTACCCACTGATGAAATTTTCAGGAAGAGATGGCCATCTTAAGTTAATGGTAAACCCTAAAGCTTGTAGGTGGGTTACCAAGAGGTTTGTGTGCACTCTGGCCTGAGAAGCAGAGTCAGCACTGGTCAAAAGGTCATCCAAATATGCAGCGGGAGGAGTGTGGTCTCCAGACAACGTGTGAACACGCGATGGCTCACTGCTAACCCGAGGGGGAGCACCATGAACCCGTAAGATACGCCCTCGAGTAGGTATTTCCTACGTGGAGGGCAGAGATGAATTTGGAAGTAGGCATCCTTCAGATCAACTGAAGGGAACCAATCCCATGATGCACCGAGCACCTAACAGCGGCCGGGATCATCATTTCAAAACGCAACACTGTGAAAAAAGAGTTTAGCATTTGAGGTCAAGGGTATGCCGTAGGTCATCATCCCTATTAGGCACTAGGAAGTATTTGTTATAGAAACCATCCTGGGCCTCCGAGGGGAAAAATGTGTATTGCTGCCTTAGCCAGTAACGCCGTAATTCCCACCCCTGAGGGCAACGAAGCTCATAATATCAGGGCTGATAGTATTCAGGCTCCATGCCTGATTTCAGGCTTGACAGAGTTTGCAAAAATAAAAACATTGATAACATTAGGTTATTCTTATCTCAGAAAGTGTTACAGGTTCAGGGTTTTCTTCTACTATCAGGCTTGAATAATGGTCATACACAGGCTATTAAATGTTTGAATAATGTGTCAAAATAGGCCTACGTTACGACACTATGCAGTATTTTGTCATTAGAGCAGGGAAAAAAGTTCAGGTTCAGGATTTTTTTTCACTATCACCCCTGTAATATGCACAATGAAAAGTGGATTCAGCATCCGTATTGATAACGAAATCCTTGTCTAATTGATAGTAGGTAATATTTGAAATATCTTCTAAGTGTTGCCTTGAAAATATAAGCCTTAAAACGTTTTTTAATACTCTCGTCTGGAACTTTGTTGAGGAATTTTACAGACTTGTTTTACATGACGGAAGTAACGTTGACGCAGCTTTAGCAGAGAAGCTATTTGGCTTTTGTTGATAATAATAAACTACTGGACTATTTACAAACTTCCAAATACTTTGTCAAAGAGGGTGGACTTTTAATAAAGAGGAATGAAAACACGGCCACCCAATGCAAAAGCGTGTGCTCAAGTTGGGTCTCCTAAGGGGGCGCTGTCCCCTCCTTGTTCTTCTTCTATTTTTGAGGTGCGCTACCGCCATCTACAGTGCTAAGGGGACTCATTCATTCTCAACCCCAGGATTCCGAAGGTCTCCTAACCGAAGGTCTCCTAAAGGGGCATTCACCCGACATAAAGTGGATACCAGAAAAGACTTATCTCTCTCTCATATACGATTCTCTGGCTTCGGTTTGCGAGTACAGACCATATTTGTACTACTGTAGAAGTTTGATGTCGTGACATGTGATTTGGGTTAAGTTTGGAGATAGTGCCCGGGATCCATATGCACTTGTGCTAAGCTATCCGGAATAAACATTGAATAACTCGGTAACTCTGCTGATGGACTACTGTATGGATGTCACGGTTCAAATTAGTTATTTGCTTAACTCGAATCTTTGAGGCGTCCGGATTGATTGGATCATTCCAAGGAGGGTATCCGGATTAGACGGCGGATCACTCATTTAAATAAATAAATAACAATAATCCAATTTTTTTACGTTTCTGCCGTTAAGTAGCCTCACCTTTGTTGTCCCATTTATCAATTCACGTTGATAAATCAAAGAGTAAGACAGTTTGATCAACAAAACTCACTTTATGAATCGTCACAGTTCCTAAACTCATGCTGCGATCCGACCCACCTGGGTCTCCTCACTAAACATGCAACCACGACTCGAAGAGCCTTTGGCAGCAGTGAAACGGCATGTTCCTGATTTTGCAATAAATAATGTGTGTGTTTGTATTTAAGAAGACTAAAAGTCAAATATTTGGGAGCAGATGTCTAGTTGAGCAGGGACAGATAGGAGGCGAGCAGCAGATGACCACTCGCTTCCGCTCGCACACTCGTGGCAAAAACGAAACTTAAGCGTTGATCCGATCCGTAGGGGATTCGCTGCTACCAACAACTCAGTCAGGATTCGTCTCACCGAGTCGCCGAGGGCGCCGCTGCTGACTCGGACGAGGGGAGTGACAGCAGTGGCTTTAAAGTCTGTACGCTGTAACGCAGTGAGTGATAGTAGAGTCACGTCTGTAGACTATAATTTCCCTAAGAGTAGCCTACAGACTGAGATGTAAAAGTGTTGGCAGAGCACTGTTAACATTTAGAAATGTAGACCTCAACAGAGTCAGAAGCACACACATAGGGAGTGGGGATCCGCGACTCAATTGGCCACAACAGGCAGGACGGATCAAACAGGCTCGATGAATGACGAGGCGGGAGTTGGTTCAGTTTTAGGCTACTCAGTGAGTGTTCGTGACTGAACAGCATACTAGAGAGATTACAGATTGGCTGTTGTAGTCAACTAAATAGGATATATACCGGTTTCATAATTTCTCACGATGTAACTGCCATTTTCTTGACATATTAATGAAATGCCGTCTGACCCGCCTTTGGCGGATCAATGCACGACAGCCATCCGGTCTGTCCGGAAGAGGTCTTGATCCGGCTCTCCAACCGGATCGTCCGGGTTTTATATCAGCTCTAGTTCAAATTGCATTAGGGTGAATCTACTCCAAACCATTGCTTTAAGGATAACAGAAATGAGAGAATCTGAACTCAAAATATGCAAAAGGGTGCTCCTGTATGGACACAACCCCATAGGGAATGACAACAAACCTGCGGGGTGCATTTCTCGAAGTTTCATTTTCATTTTGCTCTGAACAGCACAAGTACTAAGCTTTTGAACTGATCTTAAAAACTACAGGCCCACATCAGGAATAAGTGCAAATTAATTTATTTGGTTTTTTTAGGCTTTAGGAATGGAACAGTTGGAGATCGGTTATTGTTGGGAAATGACAGGCCAGATTCAAACCTGGGTCCCCATGGATAATGCTGCCATTTATACAATGGCATTTTGTAACACAACCCCACCCTGATTCAGAATTTACATATGTTTTCTGAATCTAATTCTTATTCTGTGAAGCACCTTTATAGAACGGGCAGAGTGGTTGGAGTTCAATGGTGTCCAGGCTCCAGCTGACTGGGTTGCTATGGTTACAGGAAACTGTTGATTGGTCAAAGGAGATGGATAGGAAGCTGTGTGGTGGACACATTTAGATTATAAACATGTAAATAAGTATTTATTTCCTAGAACAATAGAAAAACAACACATCATTACATATGAAAACTAGGGGCTGCAGAGAGGTAATCCCTGGCCTCGTTTCCTACATGCTACACTGATCCATTGACTTTCACTAGCTTAGCAACATGCTCCCTCTTTTAACTTGTCTTAAAACAAGACAATGGCTTACATGAAAAATAAGACACTTTACCACCTATATAAACCCTGGCCAACGATTTTAACTGTATTAAGCCCCAAAATTTTGGCATACCCCTTTAAGTGTGTCATTAACAATTGATTATACGGAGAATCTTAGAATTTTTACACATCCCTTCGCTGCCTTTTTGTTATTGCCTACTAGAATCTGAATATGTCTTAAGTAGGCTACATGACAGTTTCCCTTTCTTCCTCATCTTTCCTTCCTTGAGGTTCTTGAAGTGGAAACAACTCAGTGACCGTTTGTTTGAAACATAATCCGACACCACACCTTGCGTTATGTCCCAGTCAGGCTATTCAGTCACATTCCCCACCCCAAAGGTAGAGCTCTGCACGTCGCTTCCAGTACCAGTGTGAACGTAAGTACCACATAGCGTTAAGGACTACCGTATTAGCCTGAATATAAGATGACCCCCCATTTTCAGGCTCATGTTTTGGGGAAAAAAGTTACTATAAGACTAAATTTTGTTTCACATTGGAATGGAAACTTCTTTCAAAATGCAGTTTTTCATTTGTTGGAAAATCTGAGGCTTTTACATAGAACAAATTTCACAATATAAATGTTCATGAAATTTTCATGATAAAGACCACAGATAGCCACTCGTACCCTTTTCCTTTCTTTGCTCACTTTACTGTCAAGCGCCAGTAGGCTACAGGTCCAAAAGTATGTGATTTTACCCACTAAATGGCAAAAGGCATTGGAAATTTGCTACTTCTGACCTTGTTCCACTACAGTGATGAAGATAGATTTTTCATATGTGATGTAGGATGAATTAAATATCAATAAAAAGTTATTAATTTTGCAATGTGTTTTATGTTAAGCCAGTTGTTTGTCACATATTCATGTAGATGTGATCTCATTTGCATATTTAGTCATCATATTTCAGACAACTTGTAATATAAAAAAACTTGTCTGTGCTTGACTTTCACAGACTGAAACTGAAAGCGTGCCTATGTTCCCACGCCCCATTGGTCCCACAACCCATTGTTCCCACGCCCCAGGCCCATTGGTCCCACAGCCCATTGAAGTGTTTGTGATGTGGGACCAATGGGCTGTGGGACCAACGGACCTAAAAATCAATTAAAAAATCTTAGTGATGTGGGACCAATGGGCTGTGGGACCATTGGGCCTAATTTTGAAAAAAAAAAAACGCAAAAGTCTTAGCAATGTGGGACCAATGGGCTGTGGGACCAATAGGCCGTGGGAACATAGGGCTGACCCCGCTCTTTCAAGGACAATTTGACAATTTCACAGCCACAAAGTCATGGGCTTGGAATAAGAGACAACAACGCATCAGGGTGTATACAAGACAACCACACCTGTCTGTAACACCTGGCAAGCAAGAAGTCTTGGAACAGTTGAAGGATCTGGAACAGTTGAGGATGACAAACGCATTGGGTGCAGTGCAGCTCAGAGTCACATGACAGGAGTCAGGGCTGGACTGGTTGGACAGCACAGTCAGGATGGGGACTGCTGCACGCTCTGGAACACACACACACACACACACACACACACACACACACACACACACACACACACACACACACACACACACACACACACACACACACACACACACACACACACACACACACACACACACACGCACACACACACACACACACACACACAAGTTCAGTTTAGTTNAGTTTATTATTATCCCCATTAGCTGGGTGCAGACCCAGCTATTCTTCCTGGGGTCCAACAATATAACGGCAGACAAAAGCCCTGATGTCTGTCAGCCCACCACATTACAGAGGTTTTAAAAATGTTGCAAGCCAAGCTGTGGTAGCTGAACATTACAAACAGATCATTCAGTATTTATGTACTAACGTTGCACATGAGACCAGTGACAATAACATCTACTCTATTCTATCTTTCCATTTAACAATAAACCCAAAACCTAAAGTAAAAACTAAAGTTAGAGAGTTAAAGACTAACTAAGCAAAGAGTTGATCCAGCTTCCTTTGCGTACAAAATGTGTGATTTGACATCTACACCAAAGCACCAGGATCTTTGGCAACACCCACAGACCTTGTTGTTCACCACAGCTGATATATGTACGTATCTAAACTCACCATAAACAGAGAGATTATATTTATTTGTAGCATTGAACTTTAAGTCCTGTGTAAGTGGTTCCATCCATGTCATGTAGATGCCACGGTCATTCTTCTGAGTGTTCGTTAGTGTCAGTGAGAGGTCTTCTGTGGTGAAGCTCACTCTATGCTTGTAATCTGGATGTATGCGGACAGGTGCCTGAGTGTTTCCTGGTGAGTAGAACACTGCAGTATTTGTCTTATGAGTCCATTTCATGTTGTATATTTTGCTTTTATCTCCTTGGTATGTGGCATCCAGTCTGACTGGCCGTCCCTCCAGAACATCCATGGAAACAGCATCCGGGTCAGTGGACACTGTGGAAATAGACGGCAGAAGTATAGATTGTAAATAAAAAAGAATGAACCACAACAACAACAACAACAACAACAACTCGTGCAGACTTACATGCAAAAGCTGGAATTTACTGTAAAGCATGGGTTTAGCAAAATAAGCAACTGCGCTTGTAGGTGCATCATCCAGTAGATAGCATCAAAACCCAATATAACTTCATAATAATAATGCAGTTAGATAGGCCTAGATCATGGATGTGCAAATTTGATGATTAGGAGGGCCTTGTTTTTTCATCGCCATGATCGGAAGGCCACATGACCACGGATCTGACTGCAAGTTCGAGGTGCAGTCGGTTACTCACTGACTGCCCATATTGTTTGGAAGGAATAGAAGTTACTCTATTGGCCAACAGTATAATTACAATAGCCTATATTTACAACATACAACATTTTTAATTACCATTTGATCTGAGTGAGGCATGTGACCCTAGATCCTATTTCCTTTTTAAAAAAAGTTTTTCTACTTTATTTCGATAGGACAGTGTGAGAGGTGGACAGGAAGCGAATTTGGAGAGAGACAGGGAGGGGTCGACAAAGAGCCCGGGTCCGCCGCATGGCAGGCGAGTGCCCTACCAGTTGGCCACGGCAGTGCCCCATTTCCTATTTTTGAGTGGTGTTGATTTTTTTGCATTTAATTACACTGAGCTGATGCTTAGTGATCCAAATTGACCAAATCATAATCCAGGTACAAAGTTACAGACAAACACCTTTCGCTCATAATAACTGAGCATTCTAACTCACCAGAAATAAAGCCCCATTGAAAATGAATGGGATGATACCTGCATGTCTGGTGAGTTATGGCCATACCACCAAAACCAAAATGTGGAATGGATGGTTTGTTGTCATTGGCTGACGACCTGATGAAGAATTTGTAAAATCACTCCTGAAAGGTGGACATTTTTGCGCCGGGGCCCGCCGCCAACTGCCTTTATAACTCTCTTCGGCTGTGTAGTGCTCGACCGACTGCACGTCTGAGACATTTGGTTGAGCTCCTTACCCGTCGAATGAAGGAAGGAAATTCAGTACGCAAACATGGCGTTTGACGTCGCGCCTACCACCTGTCCGGCAAGAAGAGCCAATTGCTTGAGTAGCATCCAACTGCAGTGTGCAGGGGAGGGGCAGGTCTGGAGGACATCTCCCTCCTCCCCCTGAGCACATCGAGTCCCTCCCCCTTGTCATCCAGCGCTAAACTTCCAAACGGGAAGAGAAAGAGCTCTGGAAGTCATTGCACCGTGCACAGTTCCACTCTACTCCACTAAATTATAATGGTTTGGGGATAGGAAAAACGAGCGCGGGGAGCTTTGAGTGTTGTATCATGTAACCTATTAATCCCGAGGGAAATGAACAACACATTGTAGGCCTATTGAACGCATGGATCTACATGAGCTCCAGTGCCTTCCATGTTACCCCGCCAGTTACGTTAAATATGAATCCGCCTTTGGAAGTCATTGCTCACGCCGAGTTTTATAAAATAATTTTAATTGTAATGTTTTCGGGAATGTAGGAGAGAGCACATAGGGCTTTGAGTGAAACGCCACATGAACAAAAGGCTATCTACCCGTATGGTTAGGCTATTTTTAATATGAGTCTAATTTTAATGTGTTAATATTTATTTTTCTTCAAAATGCTACTATTACTATGTCAGAACTCTATAAAGGACTTTTAGGACAACAATTACCTCCTCCTAATGTATGTTCTCTACAATCTTCTGTTGTCCAGTCTTGCACTTATGTCCATGTATAAGTACTGTCTATGTCTATACTGTCTATGTCCTTACCTAGATTAGTCTATGTCTGCATGGGAAAGCAAGAAATGTAATTTCAAATTCTTTGTATGACCTGAATAAAACCTACTTGNCTTGACTTGACTTGAGGTCGCAGGTTAAAATTTCTAAACATCGAGCTGAGAGATGGGAATCCAATAATATAATGAAAACGTTGCGTATTCCTTAACTGGCATGTTTGAGGCGCGCCGTCTTGACGCTTAAAAAGCATTGTTTTACGCACATGTAATACATTTGCTTATGGTGCGTGCTTGCTGGATATCTATCATGAGGTATTGAGCGTCACTAATAATCTCAGCACACTCATCATTGACGTGTAGCAACGTTTTGGAATGTGTACTATGCTTGCAACGTCAGGCAAATAAATGAAGCATAGGCTTACTTTCAAACTTTCACTACTTTCACTTAGCCTGCTATGTCATCCGAATTCGGGGTGCTAAATTAACCAAAGCAATTCAGAAGACGTTTTTCTTCATTGCTCTTCTATTTTTTCAGCGTTTCATTTTCAGTCCCTAAAAGATAGGCTTGGTTTCATTTCATAAGTGATAATCAAGCGTTATCATAGGAGTCCCTCGTTTCTCGTGCGACTTCCAAAATAGAATATGAATGAGCGAAAAAGTAACCTACTACACGGAACATCTCGGCACTTGCATTGGAAGATGGCCCTCTTCCAAACTTACGCCCAGATAGAAAATATATGCCCTGGCCTATAGCCTACATTGTTTAGCATTAACCTGAAGTTTAGCATGAATACGTATGGAAAGTGGGTCATATATGTAGTAGAATAGTAGCATACATTTCTAATTTGGTGCCTTCTTGGCCGAGAAAAGGCAGAAAATGACTTTTTAGTGCTTGTGGATTTGTGACAACAATCCCCATAATGCATTGCAATGCTCAAGTTCCACAGGCCACACCTAGGCAGCTCTGCCAGTGACTTACTGGAGCCTCAATGCCAGTGATTTCAAAAGCACTGGCACACTGATCTGTGATAGGTCTGTTAGCGCATTAGGTCCAACCCCCTATGAGCGGGGTTGAAAGGGTGGGAAAAAGGCTTGTAGTCTCAACAGAAATCCACCTCTCTTACACTTCCTCCTACAATGATGCAAAATGACGATTTTTACATCATTGTAGGAGGAAGTGTTAAGAGGTGAATACAGATTTCTCCTGTCTCAGGGGGAATTGAGAGAGTGTTGCACAACCATTCAAAAGTATGACTGGGTGTCTAGCAATGGAAAGCCTAATGCAAATGGGTGGAGTGTCCCTTTAATCAAATAGTGTGTTGGCATGATCAAACTCTGCCTGTTACAACTATCTGTGTTTTGACAAATTGCACCTGTGACAGGTGCAATCACTAAACTTAATTAAGAAGAGGTCTATTTGACCGGGTGTGAACAAAAAGAGGACTCAAAAAGTCTAACACAACCAGAAAGAGCACCTGGTAGGCCTACTTTTTGTCATACAATACATGGGTTCTAAATTGTGTTTATAACCTGACTGTGCAAAACTATATGCGTACAACTCAACCTCTGATTGTTGCAAACTGCTGTCGGTCAAAAAAATAGCACACATGGTTGGCTGGCAGTGTCTTGCCCCTCCTCATAACATCATGTTAACAAACATTCAGAATCCATGTATATGAAGCAAAACGTAACTTGTTCAGTTTATTTTTGTTGTTTTATTTTGGTTTGCTTTCGTTATTACAGTTTTCTCAATTGCTTTTACACAATTTCTGGTACTTCACACACAATTCTCGGAACTTCTCACCCATTTCCCAACTCCCTTAACCAATGTCACTGAACACTAAACACAGTTCCTTCTTTAGACTCATATTTCAGTTTTAAAACACACTCTTTTCAAACCACTACACACAATTATCTGGATTACACACAATTTTCATGAGGGAAATCCATGAAAGTGATGTCCTGTATAAAATACTGTGTGTCAAGTTGAGTATAGAGTTTTACCTTGTGCATATTACTGTTCAATGGTTCACATAAGAGTGTATTAAAATGACTGCTTGTGTGTGTCATTTGAGAACAAAATTACCTTTTTAGAAGAGAGTAGGCTACATGTTTTGAGACAAGACGTGCATTTCTCAGAAGTCGTGACGAGTTCTGCCCGTTGTGTATGAAGCTTGGAGATTTGTGTCAAGAGTTGAGAATTCGAGAACTGATTCCGAAAATTGTGTGTAAGCGATCGAGAAACACTGTAAATTCATTAAATCATTCATTTTATTTACCCCGCAGGCCAGGGGGCCTCAGCGCTGCATTGTTGTATAACTGTTGAAAGACAACAACCGCCGGTTGTTTAGTTGGTGAAATTAAAAGCGCGAAAGACATTCACTCATTCAATCAACAAGTAGGCCTAAGTTGGAGAGAGGTAGAGAGGACTCCAGTTCCTTGATGGTTGTGAATGCGTGATCTGTAGGCTACTCACTGTTTGTCACTGCCTGAAATGTATTGTACAATATAACCCTATTCAGACTGGGCTTTTTTGGCATTCCTGGGCCTGGGGGGGGGCTCTTTTGACCCCCCCCCTCATAACTCATGAACGGAATACGGTATGACCACCAAACTTTGGGGAGATGATCTACATATGGACATCTATGACTGACATAATTTTTGTGTCATTATCTGGTATTATGACGTCATTATGACATCATATGATTATAATGCCTAAAATATCGCCATAATGTATTTTCCATCAAATATAATGATTATATGCTTCAGACCACTTAAATGCTCACAAAGTTGTCTGATGCTAATGGAAATAACAAAAAAATATGAAAAAGGAACAATAATGAGACTTAGATTAGTGATTTTTGGTCAGACATACCTGTCAGAAAACCGTTGCCATGGCAACGGCAAAAATGATAAACATAATCTTTTGGTACTAAACTGTAGCCAACAACATTTTAGGAAAAGTCACCAAGTTTCGTAGTCATAGCTTAAGTCGTTAAGGAATTATACGACATCAAAGTTGGTGCGGGCACTTTTAGCCCCCCCCCCAGTCTGGATAGGGTTAAGACAATTGTGACTAATTTGCACAGCTGCTTTTGACCTTGAATCCAACCCTGTAGCCTATGTCTGAAGTTGAAAGCCAAACACTTCACCCAATGTTCACAATTAATCTGAAAAGGATGCACCATAAACCCCACGTTATGTTATTAACCCTTACTTTTGACCAAACAATTACTAACTGTAATGTGTAATAATTAGGAATGATTTCTTACCTGTTTTGTGAAAAATGGCCAGCAGCAGCACGATAAGTCCACACGACTGCATGTCTTGCGTTACACTGATCCTTTCTCTTAGCTTCCTTAGTACATCTCCACCCCCCGACCAAAACCACCTCTACACCCACCCCTCCACTCTCTATATTATGTGAATAATGTGATCATTTTTTATTGATATGATGAAGATCATACTCTGTAGATTTCATAGAAATGTGTATGTCTGTCTGTGTGTGTGTGTGTGTGTGTGTGTGTGTGTGTGTGTGTGTGTGTGTGTGTGTGTGTGTGTGTGTGTGTGTGTGTGTGTGTGTGTGTGTGTGTGTGTGTGTGTGGTGAGAGAGAGAGCGAGAGCGAGAGCGAGAGCGAGATAGAGAGAGAGAGAGAGAGAGAGAGAGAGAGAGAGAGAGAGAGAGAGAGACAGAGAGAGAGAGATTGTGCTAATGTTTGTGTGTGTTTTTGCTCCACGGCATTAACCTAGAAGCAAGTACATTTGTTAGAGAATAACAGCATTCAGGCTTTTTTTATTTTTTTTTTTTACTTCAGACTGGGCCTATGAGGGCTCATGAGCTTGACAGACTGTGACTGGGGGGGTTACCACAAACTCACTTCACATAGCAAACAGGTCAGAGGGGGAGGGGAAGTCAGTGGCGGTTGTCATGGAAACACAGAGGAAGTTGCCGAGAGGCTCACTTCCACTTTTGCAAGAAAGGCAACCGAGAAGAGATAACCCGAAAATACACTGCTGAGAACAGGCAGGGCCAAACCACGTCATGCTAGCTACGGTATCACTGTGTTGATCTATCACAGTGAGAACACCTGAGAACAGGCATGTCATTCAACAAAACAGTATTGGTGTGTAGTGCCAATTTTGGTCCTCTAGGGGAAATTCTTTCTCTGCACTTTATCCAATTTGGACTTTTGAATCACATTGAAGTACACACACTAGTCCGTAGCAGTGGGCTGCCTGCTGAGCGGCGCCCGGGGAGCAGTGTGGGGGTTAGGTGCCTTGCTCAAGGGCACTTCAGCCGTGGTCCGGTCGGTGATTGAACCGGGAACCCTTTGGTTGCGAACCCAGTGCTCTAATCACTGAGCCACAGTGTTCCTCAACAGGGACTCTGTAGGCTACCTTTGGAACGCGTCCTCCTACACCTTTGGTGTTGCAAATAGTCAGGTCAAGAGCGATGCAAGTAATTTCTGAGTTATACGGCAAAAACGGGAACTCCTCTCACTTTGTCAGGAAGCAAACTACCATTAGCAATCAAGGGAGACAGGTCAACCATGCCATTTGGGAAATGTTAATTGTTAAGCTCTTGGTCAGATCAAGTCTCGGAGAGATTGGAACGTTGATGATGACATTTGGGAGGCACTGAGAGCCAGACAGCTTAGAGCAAGTTGAAAATGGAAGTGCAATAGTTAATTAAATATTAAAGGGGATAGAGAATGGTTGAACGGGCTATTTACCCTTGCTCTGTGATGTGATATATAGCCCCCAAAAAATTGGCTGGGTCTGTAAGATCTTAGAACCTTCATAAAGGGCTATGTGAAAACGCTGTGTATTGGTTGGGATTCAACATGCTTCGTTTGGCCTCAAATCGCTAATTTCTGTGCTTATTTGGCAACCTCATTATTAATGCACGTAAATGATGACGCAGATTATTTGCCGTGCTTCCTGATCGATCGAAAAAAGTTGAGGGGTTCAGGATTGTTGTTCAGAGGTTGAGAACCATATGTCTTGGATACAGAGGCAGAGAGGCAATAGGTGCATTGGACTGCACGCACACACACACACACACACACACACACACACACACACACACACACACACACACACACACACACACACACACACACACACACACACACACACACACACACACACACACACACACACACACACACACACACACACCTCATGCTTCCTGCATTCAGTTACTGTATAGCAACCCACAGGAAGCGATGAAAGACTCATGACGTTAATGGTGTGTGTGTGTGTGTGTGTGTGTGTGTGTGTGTGTGTGTGTGTGTGTGTGTGTGTGTGTGTGTGTGTGTGTGTGTGTGTGTGTGTGTGTGTGTGTGTGTGTGTGTGTGTGTATGTGTGTGTGTTTGTAGTTTGAGTGAGGAAGTCATTCTGTGTGTGCATGAGGTAGAGAGAGAGATTTACAGTGATACCAGTTTACTGAACCGTTGTGAAGTCATTTTACAACCAAGTCAGCCTACACTTGCAATCCTCTGAGAGGAACAGAAAGATGGGGGGGGGGCTTAAAATAGAGTGTGGGACTGATTTATTTATTCATTTGTCTATCCAAGGCTCTAAATTCAGCCAACCGGCGAAATGCTGGTGAAATTTCACTTTGAGTGTGTGTTTGTCTTAGCAAGATTATGAATGGTTAATGTAGGGCCCTGTATCTGCCTTCCTTTCTATTGACCACTTTAGAAGTTACGTCATCTGTAGCGCGCTAAGCCCCCCACATTTGGGCTTGCATGCCCATGGGGACCCAGGGTTCGAGTCCAATCGGGGTCATTTCCCAGCCCTAACCCATATGTCTCTCCAGCTCATTTCCTGTCTCCTCTCACACTGTCCTGTCATAATAAAGGCCCAAAAAGCCCCCAAAACATTTTCTTTTTAAAAAAGAAGAAGTTACGTCATCACTGACTGTCTATCTATCTGATGGTTGCCACCTGTCCATGTAGGTACGGTAAAGTGCACCACCTACTGGAAACATTGAGAATTGATTTTAACATGAAAGCCAAAATCTTTTTCACACAGACACTCCCACACGTGATGGGCAAACTGTATTGTTGTTTT
>NC_085872.1:54101542-54106542 GCF_034702125.1 Engraulis encrasicolus
TTAAAGTGGTACACAAGAAAAATGACCATATTCCCACCATCATGAAGATGGTCATGTATATCTCCCAATATATATAAGCTCATTCTTCTGTTACTTGACAGAGAGTGGGGATAAAGTAGTCAACTGATGATGGGTGTATACATGTATACCACAAGACATTAAGAATGAAATAATTTGCTGAAAATGTCAATGAAAGGTGTGATTGTAATGAAGAGCCCAACCTGTCTTTGACTGAAGTTGTGCCCCAATGCACTAATAATTTAATAGATGCTCCGCCCACACAGTAGTTTACTGTGATGTTTCCTAGTTTATCACTTTGTCATGCTGGTTATCCTTGAAGAGCACAGTAAAATACTGTGATGTGCAAGTTAGGTGAGAAATGGCAAGTGATACAATGATTTCAGACTAATTTGCTGTGTGCCGTGTGACCATCACAGTAGCATAGTGTACCAGAACATCAGAGTAATTAACTGTGAGATTTCACAGTAAATTACTCTGAAATCCTTGTAAATTTTTACTGTGCATGTTTCAAGTCAACATAACCATTCGAATACTAACAATGCAAAACAAATTGTATGTATGCTATGAAATGGATGAGTTTTTGATCATTAGAATACATTGACCAGTTTCCGACAGAATGATGTAGAAAAAATTGGGTCACAATGTACAGTAGGCCTATGTCTTTGGAAAAGACTATTACACTTAAAGGGTATAGTGGAGTTTTTGTAGTTCAATAGCCACGTCTTATAATGGGTTTCAATGAGGGAAAAGATTGGACTCTAGGCAACCTGAAGAGGCCATTTTTGCAGTCCAATAGACATGTTTAATAATGCGTTTCAATGGGAGAAAAGACTACACTCTAGGCCCATCTACATAAAAAGGCTACAAAAGACCACACATCTCCCAGTCAAACGTTCTCAGTGTGGTTTTATTGTATAATAATGATAATAACAAAAGAAATAAGCATCATCAAAAAACAACAATATATACTCAAACTTGTTTATATGACAAAATTCTATTTTTTTTATTTTATTCAGTTGCATAGAAAGGCATAGGAATGCACTTTTGTAGTCAATTGGCAAAAAAGATACAGTATAAGGACAAACAACATTATCATCATCCTCCTAAAACATAATTATTGCTGATCATACGCTACAGATTTAGGAGGAACTTGCTCTTCCACGTCTATGTACGTATACCACATCTGGAAGACTTCAGTCTGTAGGTGATTGATGGAGATCAGGGGTGCGTTCCCCGAAAGCGTAGATGTTGGGTATTTCTGAAAACCTAGTGCGCACACTTCCAAGTGTGCTCAGCCTAATTAGTCACGACCAGTGATTG
Source organism: Engraulis encrasicolus (assembly GCF_034702125.1). Taxonomy (NCBI): domain Eukaryota; kingdom Metazoa; phylum Chordata; class Actinopteri; order Clupeiformes; family Engraulidae; genus Engraulis; species Engraulis encrasicolus. The sequence continues at coordinate 54,102,884 of NC_085872.1, forward strand.
GATACTCCATAGAGTTCACCAAAGAGTACAAGCGCGACTAATTAGGCTGAGCACACTTGGAAGTGTGCGGACTAGATTTTGAGAAATACCCAGAGAGAGTGGATAAGAGAGAGGTTCTGTTGGCCCATTGTTTCCGTGTTCTATTTCCCCCCCATTAGGCAGACCTACGGACTGTCCTATTCATTCTAGGAGTATTATGACACGCCCCTTTAGGCAGACCGGAACCTGGTCACGATAATACTCCTAGAATCTCTGGCGTAGATGTTAGCCAGTTAGCAACTTGGGTATTTGCCAATGGGAAATTGCATTGCAAACAATAATGTAGCTAACATAGTTAGCAACTATGGTTTAGAGAAATGCACCCCAGAGTTGTAGAGAGTACAAGTGAAAGTACAGATGTAACACCAGTGGTGTGATATTAAATGGTTTCAGCTTTGTAATATCACACTACTAGTGCTGTTATGACATTAGTAAATGTACTTCTACCTCTACTTTATACAACTCAGATGGAGATTGCCCAAACTCAGATGAAAACTTGCAAAGGACCTTGCATGGTGCAGTCAAGAAAGAGAAAACATGACTCTGCACCTGTAAATAGTGTAACAATTTTAAGGACCACTTTGAATGCAATAAAACAAGAATGTAATAATGTATTACCCCTTCTTCTCTAATAAATTCAATAATGTGAGCCAATAACACAAAAACATCATATTTTTGGGGCAATAACATGACATTATGGTAGTACATACAGTATTAGGATATTGGGCTATTTTTCAGTGTACCGCCTGGTCCCAATGGCAAATGAAAATTAGATTTTAATTCTAGCATTCTGGGTAATTCTCACACATTGTAGTAATTCTAATACATTACATGGTTAAATTAGTTGGTTATTTGATTTGTGCTGCTACAAAAGAAAGAATACATCATCATATCAACAGATTATCAAACTCATTGATTCATAAAAATATTATTGCTTTAGTTCTGCAATCAGCGACATTCTCAATGGTGTTACAGAACAGTTATATTCTACAGTACATGTCAAATCGTTAAATATATACAGGTCCACGTCCTCTTGAATGAGGAACAAAACATCTCAGAAAAAAGACTACTCACTGGACTACCTGAAGAGGCCATTTTTGTAGTCCAATCGCCACATCGGGTTTCAATGGGAGAAAAGACTACAAAAAAGAAGCCCAGTTGCTTACAACTGTACATCTACACTTCAGGCTACAGATATAAAACAGTTGGGGTCCAAATCATTATCTAACCTTGCGTCCTTTCCTTTCACTTGTGTCCTCTTAACGCAAGGCAAGTGATCATTAACGACAGACATTTTTAACGAATATCTTGCAAAAAGCACAATTCAAAGGTTATTTTTTCATTCACAATGAATCGGGTTAAGTCCCCCAAACGCTGTTGTGCTGACAGCGGGGGATATGAATCGGGTTAAGTCCCCCAAACGCTGTTGTGCTGACAATGAATCGGGTTAAGTCCCCCAAACGCTGTTGTGCTGACAATGAATCGGGTTAAGTCCCCCAAACGCTGTTGTGCTGACAGCGGGGGATATGAATCGGGTTAAGTCCCCCAAACGCTGTTGTGCTGACAGCGGGGGATATGAATCGGGTTAAGTCCCCCAAACGCTGTTGTGCTGACAGCGGGGGATATGAATCGGGTTAAGTCCCCCAAACGCTGTTGTGCTGACAGCGGGGGATATGAATCGGGTTAAGTCCCCCAAACGCTGTTGTGCTGACAGCGGGGGATATGAATCGGGTTAAGTCCCCCAAACGCTGTTGTGCTGACAGCGGGGGATATGAATCGGGTTGAGTCCCCCAAACGCTGTTGTGCTGACAGCGGGGGATATGAATCGGGTTGAGTCCCCCAAACGCTGTTGTGCTGACAGCGGGGGATATGAATCGGGTTGAGTCCCCCAAACGCTGTTGTGCTGACAGCGGGGGATATGAATCGGGTTGAGTCCCCCAAACGCTGTTGTGCTGACAGCGGGGATATGAATCGGGTTGAGTCCCCCAAACGCTGTTGTGCTGACAGCGGGGGATATGAATCGGGTTAAGTCCCCCAAACGCTGTTGTGCTGACAGCGGGGGATCTGAATCGGGTTAAGTCCCCAAACGCTGTTGTGCTGACAGCGGGGGATATGAATCGGGTTAAGTCCCCCAAACGCTGTTGTGCTGACAGCGGGGGATATGAATCGGGTTAAGTCCCCCAAACGCTGTTGTGCTGACAGCGGGGGATCTGAATCGGGTTAAGTCCCCCAAAACGCTGTTGTGCTGACAGCGGGGGATATGAATCGGGTTAAGTCCCCCAAACGCTGTTGTGCTGACAGCGGGGGATATGAATCGGGTTAAGTCCCCCAAACGCTGTTGTGCTGACAGCGGGGGATATGAATCGGGTTAAGTCCCCCAAACGCTGTTGTGCTGACAGCGGGGGATCTGAATCGGGTTAAGTCCCCCAAACGCTGTTGTGCTGACAGCGGGGGATCTGAATCGGGTTAAGTCCCCCAAACGCTGTTGTGCTGACAGCGGGGGATCTGAATCGGGTTAAGTCCCCCAAACGCTGTTGTGCTGACAGCGGGGGATATGAATCGGGTTAAGTCCCCCAAACGCTGTTGTGCTGACAGCGGGGGATATGAATCGGGTTAAGTCCCCCAAACGCTGTTGTGCTGACAGCGGGGGATATGAATCGGGTTAAGTCCCCCAAACGCTGTTGTGCTGACAGCGGGGGATCAGTTTTCTACACAGAGGCGGACATCAGCAAGAAGACACAAGGCCACAAGCAAAAGGACATGAGGTTAGATAATGAGATGGACCCACTATCAGAAGTCAGAACAGAAAATAGAAAATAGGTCCTTGGAAAACCTTTTCATGGTGCAAAAAGGAAGGTCCAGTTATGTACATATATGTTATACAGTTAGACTCAAGATGTAAATGACATAACTTCGTACACATGTATTGAATATAAATGACGGTCGTCATTTTTTTCCGTTTTGAAAACAGTTATAACAGTCCTAGTCGTTTTAAAGTGCGTTTTTTTAGTAGAGTTTGTACCTGGCATTTGAACTGCACATTTTTGTTCAGGAAATAGTCCAAGTCTGGGGTGCATTTCTCAAAAGCGTAGTTGTTAGCAGTTAGCTACTTCGGCAGTTGTCAATAGGAAATTATATTGCAACAACAAAGTAGCCAACATAGTTAGCAACTATGGTTTTGAGAAATTCACCCCTGGTACTTAGTACTGTTTAAACAAAACCCAAATCTACCTAAAGTGCTGGTGTTTTAAGACACAATCATTAAAATGTAGCATCCAGTGTGTTTTTAGGGAAATACAACACAAAGTAATCAGTGTTTCTTTTTTCGGAATCACTTTCGAATAAACAGCCCAATATAGTTTTATAAACACTCAATCAGTAATGAACTAAATATCAACACAACATTTACAAACGTTTGTAAATGAGTAACAATGTTTACAAACACACATGAAACCCATTCAGGAGAAGTCGATTCCCGTAGTTTAGTTCACGGGTACCCCAATGGTCTGGTTATGTATAATCAGCTCATTGCTAAATGGTTTAAGTGTTTATAAACGTTTTTAAGGGTAGTTATTCTAAAGTGTAACCATTTTTTCTTTTTCTATTTTTCTTTAAACAAA
>NC_085872.1:54109042-54119042 GCF_034702125.1 Engraulis encrasicolus
TAGCACTTAATATCTCAGCAATGGGTCACATTCTCAAGTCAGGTTATTCAATGTAAATGTGTGTGTGTGTGTGTGTGTTTTAATTTGAAACTAGAAAAATAAGCTCGCTAAGATGTCACTCTTTTGCAGTGTTCAAATTAGTAATTACTACTAGTAATTCAATAGTAACTACTAATGTAATTAAATAGTAATTACTAATTAGACATTGCTGATGCGGACGCTCAGAGGACTGGTATCCCTGCCCCTCCCCCCTCCTCCTCTCCCTCCTTGCTCCTCCCCCCTATAACTCTCCTCCAATCGGATCTTCTCTGGGTCCATGGTGGTCGTAGTAGTCCCGCCCCCTTCTCCGCCGGCATTCTGGTATCCGTGACGATGGCCCGGGGAGGTGGGCGGAGTCTGCTTGAAAAGCGGCGGGCTCTTGGTCTTGACGACCTTATAGTAACAGTAAGAATCATAATCAGCAAGCCATTTTTGTAGTTCAATAGTCATGTATTATAATGGGTTTCAATGGGAGGAAAGACTACAAGCTAGGCTACCTGAAGAGGGCATTTGTATAGTTCAATAGGCATGTTTTATACTGGGTTTTATAATGGCTGAGCAAAAATAAAATAATACAAAATGGCATGAAATTCATTTTTTAGGATTCTTGCATACCTCCTTAGACCAGGTGCGTGGGAGTGGAACCACTGGGTCACCACAAGAAAGTTCCCACACATTTGTTGCGTTTTACTGTACGTGCAACATCTTAAAGAAGGTCAATAGACCGAAATGTCGCAAGTGAAATGGTGCAAATGTAAACAGTGTGCGGGAGTTTTCTTGTCTCATAAAATTCAGAGGAAACACAAAGTTTTGACCAAACATGAGTGGCATATATGTAGCTACAGGGCACTAGTACTAGTGAACTTGACCAAACATGAGTGGCCATATGGTACTACTGACCTTGTCAAAGTAGGCGAGGTCAGCCACGTATTTGCCCGATGGGGAGAGGGAGACAACTGGCGGGAACTCGTAGCCCCACAGGATCTCGTCCGGCAGATAGGAGGTGCGCACCTGGAATCAGAGAAAATAATCATTTTTGTAGTTCAATAGTCACGTCTTATAATGGGTTTCAATTGGGGAAAAGACTACACATGGTTCACTGAAGAGTCCATGTTTGTAGTTCAATAGTCACATCTTATAATGGGTTTGTCTACCTACTCGGGTAACTCAAGAGGCCATTTTTGTAGTTCACGTCTTAAAATGTGATTTTAATGGGATAAGAGGCTACATGCTTGGGAGGAGGGGGGTGGGAACTCGTAGCCCCACAAAACACATTGGGCATTTCCCAAAGTCTAGTGTGCGTCCTATAAAAAAGTGTATCAGCATTCCTAATGACGCCCAGTGATTGGATACTCTTCTGTGAACTCTGCGGAGTATCCAATCACTGGGTGTGACTAATTAGGCTGACACACTTCCAAGGCTCATACACTTGGGAAATAGTAGCACAATGGCATAGGCCTGGACAGATAGGGATGAGGTGGTGCTAAAACACCTGTCCCTTTAGCCTGATTATCATCATGACTTTCAAATCTCTTTGAGACTTGGTCTGACCAACATCATAACAGCCAACATTCTAAAACAGCATGGTTGACCCACCTACCTTGGTTTGCTACTGGTCGAGGGTAGAACAGGCTGAGCCAAAGTTTAAACCAAACATTTCTTAGTCCCTAATAGAACGTTTAAAAAAACGTCACTGCTTTGAACACGCCTCTATCCAGAACGGTTGGAAATGTTCAAAGTTGATTAGTTCCCGACAAAGTGGGTGGAGTTCACGCTGTTGGGGGAATCTAGATTCTCCCTGAGTGAGCTCCTGGCCTTAGTGAACGTAGCTGAGCCGAATGCGTTGCGTCACCACTAAGGCGGAGCCGAAGGCGTTGCGTCACCACTAAGGCGGAGCCAGGGTACTGTCCCTTTGCCCTACTGGACAAAAACTTTTAAAAAATGATTTTTAAAAAACTTTTTATATATTTTTTTGTGACAATGCACTGTGGTCCATGGTGACATGATTATCTACAGCATGTGACAGTCCTATGTACTAAAGTGAGGTCAGGTACTAATTGACAGATTGATTGGGCACTACCATTGTTCCTGGTTGATGGTAGGCAATGTCAATCATGTCATGCAGCTTTTGACTTTCAATTGTGCAATGGCACTTCACAAGATAGCCTAGTTTACTAGGTGGCAATATTCTGATTTAAAATTGGATGCTGGAGTTTTGGCGTGCACATCCAAGACAACGGCATTAGCAGGTGCCAACTTAAGAAAGTGTTTGTGTAGCACATTGGTTGCAACTTAATTTATTGGAAGCAGAACCAGCAACATTTCCAATCATAGACCTTCTTCTAATTAGGCCTGACAATTAGTAATTACAATCAATCATGGCCAGGAGCAACCCAAAGTGACATACAGATATGCAACATTGGTTACTGTCCCTAGGGTAATGCTAGGAGGGATTAGAACCTGCAACTCTCTGATCTTAACTGCACTGTATGTGACAATAATGCCACCATACTATATATGGACTATCAGTGTTGCATCTACACTAGTCAGGCCAAGAACAATGTAAATATCGTTTCTAATCTCCGGAAAAAGTCTGGGAATTCCACCCACTTTGTCTGGAACCACTAAACTTTGAACAGCTCTAACCGCCCTGGGAAGAGACGTGTTCAAGGCAGTGACGTTCTATTGGGACTAAGAAAGTGTTTGATGCAGCGTTTTCTGCCCTCGACCAGTAACAAACCGAGGGAGGCGGGTTAATCATGCTGTTTGCAAATCCGTTAATCGTTATGCTCTTATAGGTCTAAGTCTCTAAGAGATTTGAAAGACGCTGATAATCAGGTTAACCCTCTTCCATACAGTTCAAAGGCTGGCAGTACCTGGCAGGTAGCGGAGGTGGGTTCGACTAACCTGGCAGGTAGCGGAGGTGGGTTAAACTGTAAACTAACCTGGCAGGTAGCGGAGGTGGGTTAAACTGTAAACTAACCTGGCAGGTAGCAGAGGTGGGTTCAACTAACCTGGCACATAGCGGAGGTGGGTTCGACTGTAGCACTCATCATCACCAGCAGCTCAAAGTCGGCCAGCTCAGGGTCCGACCAGCCCCCACCTGGGAAACACACACACACACACGCACACACACACACACACACACACACGCACACACGCACACGCGCACACGCACACACGCACACACACACACACACACGCACACACACACACACACACACGCACACGCACACACACACACACACACACACAAGCTGCTCACACACACACACGCACGGACACACACACACACACACACACGCGCACACACACGCATACACACACACACACACACTGTAATTGTCCAAGACAAATTTCCTGCGGGACAAATTACACTAATATTGAATCTTGAAGATCAAGAAGGGACTGTCGTTCTATAGCCATCTTTTTATTAGGAGAAATGGCAGGAAAGACTACACACTGGGCTACCTGAAGAGGCCATTTTTGTAGCCCAATAGCCACGTATTATAGGCCTAATGGGTTTAAATGAGAGAAAAGACTACACACTGGGCTACCTGGAGAGGAACTTTATGTAGTCCAATAGCCATCTCTTACAGTGGTTTTCAATGGCTGAAAAGTCTATGCTGGGCTACCTGAGGAGGCCATTTTTGTAGTCCAGTAGCCATGTTTTACAATGGGTTTCAATGGTAGAAAAGACTACACACACCTTTAGCCGCCCAGGCTCGCAGGGGGCTGTTGGAGTCTATGATGTGGTAGAAGGTGAGCGGTAAGATCAGGAAGGGACTCTCGCTGGCTGTGTCCACGCTGAACGCCACGTTCCTCTGCTCCAAACGAACCGTCTCGCCCTCTTTAGAGACACAGGGCTGCAGGAGTTTACCTGTCACCTTGGGACGCACACAGAAAGACCCATAGGGGGTTGGACCTAATGCGCTAACAGACCTATCACAGCGCATTAGGTCCAACCCCCTAATGGCGGGGTTGAAAGGGTGGGAAAAGCTTGTAGTCTCAACAGAAATCCACCTCTCTTACACTTCCTCCTACAATGATGCAAAATGACGATTTGGTGAATACTACTATAATATTTATATAGACAACAAGACACATGTATAAAGTTAATAAGTAGCAAACAATGATTGTCTGCAGGTAAAAAGGGTATTGGTGGGTTTTCTCTGTAGATTTTTGTATTGTAACAACATATATATTGTAAAAATGTTTGACAAAACAACTCAACAAAAGTTAAGTGTAAGTATGTGCTAATTATGTTCAGGGCCTGCAATTTTGTTGAGTTGGGCGTGATTTATTGTTAATAAGAAAAAAAAGTAAAATATTTTATTAGCAATGAATAACATTAATGTGAATTAAACCTTACCTGACACCCCAGTCACAGGCTCTTGCGCAATGCTAACTAACTGTTACTTCAATGTTATTACAACATTATTCAAACATTAACTTACCTGGCATCTCAGTAACAAACTCATTTTTTACACATACCCAAACAACTTTCAAGGGTCAAATACTAACTAACTGTTACTTCAATGTTAATTAAAGGTTAATTAAGCATTACCTGACAGCCCAGTAAGAGGCTCTTGCGCATGTTGGCCACGCGGATCATCAGACACGGCCGGCCCTCGTGACTGGACACCACCGCGTGCTGACTGAAGCGCACCGTCTCCCCTCTCTTCTTAGGCCGAGCCACCTGCAGCAAAAATAGAGGCCATTTTTGTAGTTCAATAGGCAGGTCTTATAATTGGCTCAAATGGGAGAAAACACTACACACTAGGCTACATAGTGTATTTCCATAGCTGTGCTTTATAAATGGTTTCAATGGGAGAAAAGACTACACGTTATGCTACCTGAAGAGGCAATTTTTGTAGCCTAGTGTGTACTCTTTATAATTAACTACAAAAATTGCCTCTTCAGGTAGCCTAGCCTAGCATGTAGCCTTTTCTCCAGTTGAAACTCATTACAGGACGTGACATACGGCACAGCACGGCACCTTGGCCAAGAATGTTCCGGTGATGAAGATCTCCATCGCCGTGGTGATGAGGAGCTGTAGGATCAGCAGGATGATGGCGGGCGGGCACTCCTCCGTGATGCAGCGGAAACCGTAGCCAATGGTAGTCTGGGACTCCAGAGAGAAGAGGAACGCCCCCGTCAGGGTCTGCATCTGCATCACGCAAATGGTGTGGTTCGCAGGCGGGTCGAACTCTAGGGCACAGACACAACACACAAAATGCAATCGCCTTATAATGGGTTTCAATGAGAGAGAAGAGTCCAATAGCCACGTGTCATAAAGGGTATTCAATGGGAGAGAGGACTACAAGCTAGCGCACAGACACAACACACAAAATGCAATCGCCTTATAATGGGTTTCAATGAGAGAGAAGACTACACACCAGGCTACCTGAAGAGGCCATTTTTGTAGTCCAATAGCCACGCCTCATAATGGGTTTCAATGGGAGAGAGGAGATACAAAATACAAATTGCAAGGTGTCATATGAAAAAGATTTGGGCTCAAAAATAAATTGCAGTGGTGTGGTCCACTGGAGGGTCGAACTCTTGGAAGTACAACAAGCAGAGTAGAGTAAGATTACAGTAGAGTATAGTAGTGTGGAGTTGTGCGGCTTTCTGAAGTTTTCAGGTTACAGTGACTGGAAGATAGATAGATAGATAGATAGATAGATAGATAGATAGATAGATAGATAGATAGATAGATAGATAGATAGATAGATAGATAGATAGATAGATAGATAGATAGATAGATAGATAGATAGATAGACGCCTTATAATGGGTTTCAATGAGAGAGAAGACTACACACCAGGCTACCTGAAGAGGCCATTTTTGTAGTCCAATAGCCACGTCTCATAATGGGTTTCAATAGGATGAAAGACTTCACGCTAGGCTACCTGAAGAGGCCATTTTTGTAGTTCGATATAATTATAATGGCTTTCAAAAGAGGACAAGACTACAGACAGTGTATGCTCACCCAGCAGGTCCCCATGCAGGAAGGCCAGGAGGTACCACAGCAGGCCAAAGATGAACCAGGTCCCGACAAAAGTCGCACAGAAGAACACCAACTTGTACCTCAGAAATAAAAACGGAATCAGAAAATCAAATTTAAACCAAAATTGTTGTTATTATTATTATTAGTAGTAGTGCCGTACTACAACATGAAGAGGCCATTTTTGTAGTTCAATAGCCACATCTTATAATGGGTTTCAATGGGATGAAAGACTACACTCTGGGCTACCTCCATTGCATGTCCACAAAGGTGGTCCAGGGGTCCCTCAGGTATAGTGTCCCGCGACCACTGACATGCTCCATCCTCACGTTACTCCGCCCATCCTTGGACAAGACCCGCCTCCGCCTGCGCTGCTGGGCTGCTGATTGGTGGAGACCTGCCGAGATGACCAATAGGAGGTAATTGTATCATCACTGCCAGTTCACAATGTGAATCTTACGCAATTCTCTTGGGATATTTTTTGTGCGTTCAGAGACTGTTTCAGGTGTTGTTGCATACACTTTAGTCAGGAGTTTTGAGAATAAAGGGTGACAAAACGAAGTGGTGAAAAAAGCATTACAATTTGGAAAAGCACGTAGATTTTGATAAATACCCTCTCTACATAGATTTAAAGCGTGCTCATTTTTTGGCACACCCAATTGATCCAGGAAGGGGAAGAGAATCAGGTTAGTATCAAAGATGTCTTTCTACGGGGACCGGAACCCGATGCAGCCACCCACACCCACAATGCAACGGACTTCCAGAGTGATTTTGGAGTCGTTTTTTTTTATCCAACATGGCCCAAGCGTGCCTTGTCCTATGCACATGAGATGCAGACTTGGTCAGTGTGAAAGGCACAGCGCCCCTCAGCGGAAAGGCCCCGTCTTCTCGCTGCCACCACCCCATGCTCTGATGTGAAACTGGCCTTATACATCAATCTGCAACCGGCAACCTAACCGACAATCAACCGTACATCAAATGGGACCTTCACCAATATCAATAAGGATTAAGTGTTAGGTGTGCACACATCCAAAAAAGCTAACTGATGCAGGTACAGAATATAAAATAACGCAAAGGGGAAAAAAGAGAAGAAATATTCGCACACCAGAATAAGCTCCCTTGTCGTGTTTTAATGTGAAAAATGGCACAAAGTTTCGACCAGAACGGTCTTCGTCAGGTGTCAGCAGACATGAATATTTCTTTCTCTTACTTCCTACAGTAATAATGCTACACCTACCTAGCTGGGCTGTGCCCTCCTAGTGACGCTACACTTTCACCGTTGCAACTAGTCAGGTCAAGAGCAATGCAAGTACTTTCTGAGAACTCCTCTCACTTCGTCAATAAGCAAACAACCAGAAGCAAACCAAGGGAGGCAGGTCAATCATGCCATTTGGAAAACCTTAATTATTATGCTCTTGGTCAGACCGTCGATAATTATCAGGCTGACACCTACCTGCTCCACCCAGGAGTGGCTTGAGAACATCCGTCTGGGTCTGTGAATGGCAGAGCTTCTGGTGGGGGGAGGAGCCCCGGGACGAAGGGGGCGTGGCCAGCGTCATCTGGGGGAGCAAATCAGATCCAAAACAGCATCAGAATCAGAGCCAGATAAACATACATACATATAAATATTTCAAAAGAAAGAAGTCTACCGCACACTTGCTTGACTTTATGTTCGTTTTATTAGAGCGAACAATGCGTTTGGCCTCAGTGCGTCATCAGGCTCGCTCCTCGTTGACATGCATGTTTCTTTCAGGTTTAAATCAGATTTTGAAGGTTGACAGCATTCATGCATCACCAAACCATGTCAGTCCCACTACCATGCTTGACTATCGAGAGGATAAACTTTTTTGTAAAACTCTGTGGTGGTAAACAAGTGAGCCGAAACATTGGTCTCCTTTCTGCTGCTATGTAAAAAAAATAAAAAGAAGAAACTGTGTGCAATCCACCCTTTTCACCTTGTAGGATTACTGATCTAGCTACAAAAAAACATTAAAAAAAATTAAAACAAACTTTCAAATAAACACAAAAACTACCAGCTCTATGCAATACAGACTGTAAGCATAGAGGGTCAAAATTTTGTCGGGACAAAATTACAATACTGTACTGTATGTTGCCAGGAGAGCAAAGCAAAATAATTAAAATACCAACTGAAATGAAATACTCAATTTCCTCAACACACGGAGGGTAGAAAGAAAATACAGGTACATACGGACACACATACACACGCATGTGGGCACACACACACACACACACACACACACACACACACACACACACACACACACACACACACACACACACACACACACACACACACACACACACACACACACACACACACACAGAGGCTCACAGGTGGAATGTTAATGAGGAGTGAACAGACGAAACAAAGAGGCTACTTAGAAAACGAGGAGAGAGGAGAGAGAGGGAGAGAGAGTGAGATAGAGAGAGAGAGAGAGAGAGAGAGAGAGGGTGATAGAGAGAGGGACAGAGAGAAGGAGAGAGAGAGTAGAGAGAGAGTGGAGAGAGAAAGAGAATGAAAACTTAGAAAGAGAGAGAGAAAAAACTGGTAGGAAGAGAGTGAGAAAGACAGAGAGAGAGCGAGAGAGAGAGAGGGAGAGAGAGAGAGAGGGAGAAAGAGAGAGGGAGAGAGAGGAGAGAGGGGGAGAGAGAGAGAGAGAGAGAGAGAGAGAGAGAGTGAGAGAGAGAGAGAGAGAGAGAGAGAATGAGAACTTAGAAAGAGAGAGAGAGAAGCTGGTAGGAAGATGGAGAGAGACAGACAGACAGATAGCTCAAGCCGGAGAGAGTGAGAAATAGAGAGAGAGAGAGAGAGAGAGAGGTGAACTCTGCTAGCACTAGATGCTATCTTTCGGTGGTTGGGTTGTTTTGCTAATAGGGTAAGAGGATAGCATGGCGAACTGGGGCTGACATTTGGAGAGAGGAGAGAAGAGGAGCGCAGAGAGAGAGGAAAGGAGGAGAGACACAAAGAACAGGGGGATATAGAGGGACGAGAGAGGAGATAGGTAGTGGGAGAGAGAGACAGAGAGAGGAGTGAGTGAGAGAAAGAGCTACACAGAAGAAAAAAAGAGATGGAGAGGTGGGACAAAAGGGAAGTGTTCTGTTAACTTAGGATGACCTTTTAACAACATGCAGCGAGAAGAGGAGAGAGAGAGTGGAGGAGAGGAGAGAGAGATGGAGAGAGAAGGAGAGAGAGAGAGAGATGGAGAGAGAAGGCGAGGAGAGAGAGAGAGAAGGAGAGGAGAGAGAGAGATGGAGGGGAGAGAAAGAGAAAGAGCGACACAGAGAGGAAGTGTTCTGTTAATTTAGGTTGACCTTTTATGGGGATGTGGGGGGGTAGAGAGAAGCAAGGTGTTTAGCTGGTCTAAATGCTGAAATAAAGCTATGGTAGGCTATAGGCGTATGCAGGGCCGCTGACAGCTTTGGCCGGGCCCGGGACAAAGTCATTTGAACGGGCCCCCGATTCAATACATACAATGTAATGAGGACCCAATTTTGGGGCCCCTCTCTCTGGGCCCGGGACAACTGACCCCTTTGTCCCCCCCGTCGCCTTCGCTGGGCGTATGTCACATTTCTAAAGACCTACAATCACATTAGCATGCTATATAATATCAGAAAAAGAAGTAGGCCTACATTTTCTAGCTCATTGCTGAGGGACTGTAGGTGTCTGAGATTTCATGTTTTCAAAACTTGTTTTGCTCGCCATTTACAGTCAATGCTCCTGATATACCCGCGGAGCTCGTTCCAATATGTGACCTTGCCTCCTCCACTTGTGCTCGTCTCCTCGTCCCGCCTCCTGGCCCCTCCTCCGTGGAGAAAACGATTAAGTTTCCCAACTGTCAGCCTAGCCACAATAACTTTTGAGGGACTGTTTTCCATTGATCCCCTTTCTGCTGCTATGTAAAAAAAATAAAAAGAAGAAACTGTGTGCAATCCAC
>NC_085872.1:54124042-54129042 GCF_034702125.1 Engraulis encrasicolus
TTGCCCCCTGTGCAATGACCTAGCTCCATAACACAATAGCAGTGGAAAAGAACAGTAATTGGAAAAAATCAAATCGAATCGTATCGTGCGGAATTCTTAAGTATCGAAAAGAATCAAATCCCTGCTTTAAGAAATCGATACCATATCCTATCGTCACGAAGGCTGTGATTTACAACTCTTGTTCTAACACAGGCTATGCTCTGCGCAAAAGGGGTTAATCAGTTCTGAAAGCGAAGGGTTGCAGGTTTGAATCTCACCCATGGCTGGAATGGCCCCCATTGCTCCTGGGCGGTCTGTAACCAATACCCTGTGCCTAAAGAAGTGTTTCTAAACGGGGGCGATACAGGTCCCCGGGAGGGTGTTGGGGAGCCCTAGGAGGGCATTGAGGTGGATACAGTTGAGAGGGGGCGGGGCTTAGCTGTCATTGGGGGTATTCAAATTTTTAATAGTCAGGGGGCGTTGGCATGCTTATGATGAAGTCAAGGGGGCGTTTGGGGGCTTATGATGAGGTCCAGGAGGCGTTTGTTCAAAAACGGTATATAGGCACACAACAACATAATATAATGCATGAAAGACACAAGCACACACACACACACACACACACACTGGCACACACACACACACACTGTCACACACACATACTGTCACACACACACACACACACACACACACACACACACACACACACACACACACACACACACTGAGCATCGGTGACCATCAGCGGGACTTGTTGACATTTCATTGCCCAAATCCCATCCTGTAACCATGCGGCACGGATCCTGTAGCCATTGTATTCTATTGTACTCCATTGTAAACATCCACTCTTCACACACACACCCACACACACACACACACACACACACACTCACACACTCACACATACACACATACACCCACCCATGCACACGGGCACACATACACCCACGCACACACATCCACTCTTCACACACTCACACACATACACCCACGTATGCACACGCGCAAATACACACATACACCCACGCATGCACACGCGCACACGCACACACACACATATGTATGCACACACACACACACGCACACACACACATGTGCACAGACATGCAGGCCTACTGTAGACACACACACAGCTGCTAGGAAGTCATCCACAATGGTAAACAGGTGCATGTTTAAAAAAACGAAAACAGTCCTCACAACAAGTGCAATGCTGTGAACAGAACCACCGACATGTAGAGCAAACAAATGTGCAATGATATGTTACAAAGAATGTCCGTCTCACTTGCGATCAAATATGAGATGGACAGATTAAAGGAGAGAGAGGGGAGGGGCAGAATAAGAGAGATAAAGGGGGAAGAGAAGAGAAGAGAAGAGAAGAGAAGAGAAGAGAAGAGAAGAGAAGAGAAGAGAAGAGAAGAGAAGAGAAGAGAAGAGAAGAGAAGAGAAGAGAAGAGAAGAGAAGAGAAGAGGACGTATGGGGCTAAGTAAAAGATATATATATGTATAGAGAGAGAGAGAGAGAGAGAGAGAGAGAGAGAGAGAGAGAGAGAGAAAGAATGAGTGAGAGAAAGAAAGAGGAGGGGAGAGAAGACACGAGAAGAGGAGGGGAGAAGAGAGGTGAAGAGAGGAGAGGAAGAAGGATGGGAGGGTAGGTGACACAGAAAGGGAAAGGAAGAGGGAAGTCAAAGAGAAGAGAGGAGAGAGCGGAAGAGGACGGAGGAAGAGAAATGCCAGGCGGTGGAAGAGAGAGAGAGGAAGGAAGAATGGCATAAAGGGAAAGAGGCAGAATGAAAGACTCAGAGAGAGAGAGAGAGAGAGGTTGGAGACGAACGTTTAACAAAATCCTTACATGTACACGATTAACTGAGACATTAGTAAACAACATATTGTAAACAGGTCAGAAGAGAGAGAGGGGTGTTGGAGAGGAACGTTCAAACGTCCTTACGTGTACATGATTTGTCAGAGAACTGAGCAAATAGCATATTGCAAACGGGTCAGGAGAGAGAGGGAGAGAGAGAGAGAGAGATGGAGATGAACATTTAATATCTTTGCAAGAGCACGGTTTGTGGAGAAATTAGCAATTAACACAATTCAAACAGGTTCAGAGAGGAAGGTTTAAAATGGCCTCACAAGTACACAATTTGTCGATACATTCACAATTAACACATGGACATATTGTGTGCGAGTGTGTTTGTGTGTGTATATGTGTGGAAGTGTGTAATGTTATTTAGGGAACGGATATTGCGATGCACCTGTTCCTATTGTGAATGTTTTTGTTTTTTTACCATAGTGACAGTTCCCTTCGCAAAACCAATGCCCTGTTGTTTTGTCTAGCTGTTAGCCAAATGGAGTTTTGCTTTTTGAGTTTGAAGACGTTTCCTTTACTGCAAAGCATGTACTGCTTGGACAGATTGTCTCTTTTCAAGTGAACATTTCTAGTTATCTATATTCTAGTCATAAATCATATCTTAACCAAAGTTTCTGGTGGGCACAAGAAAGACTTCGGTATTTTTATTTACTCTCATTAAACTTGGCACTCAGCAGACAACTTAAAAAAAAAACTTCCGCACACTGACAATTTACATTAATGAACAAGTTTGGTTTACTTTACTCTCACATGTCATTTTAAGTGGCTCCCTATAGGGGGGCGCCTGCAGCACTTTCATAAAGACTGCAACAATAATGGGGGCGGGGGCCACAAAAACATTCTTATTTACGAATGGGAGTCCCCATATAAAGTCTACTGGTAACACTTTATTTTAGGGATACATGTATTAGCACTAATACATACAATGTTAATGCCTGCATAAGTAACTTGTAAGGCATGTACTAAGCAAACGCTAAGGCCTACTAGGTCCTTACTAAGGTTAAATTGGTAATAAATCCCTTGTGTATCCCTAAATGTAATGTATCCCTAACATAAAGTGTTACCACATGGCTATTGAACTACAAGACATGGTCTCTTCAGGTAGCCTAGTGTGTAGTCTTTTCACCCCTTGAAACCCATTATAAAATGCAGCTATTGAACTACAAAAAATGGCCTTAGAATAAAGTGTTACCAAAGCTACTGCTATGGGTCGTGCTGGCCTCAGTTTGTGTTGCCAGCGTGTATTTCCCCCTCTTGAACAAAGTAGATGTATGTACATCCATCTGAATGAGGCCAGGTGCAGCACACAAACACATCGAGAAAAGGGGAAAAGAAAACTAGAAGTCTGTACAGTACGTGCAAAGCATGACTCAACTGGACCTCATCTAACCCCACACTCATAACATTACTTTACATTACATTTAGCTTTTGACCAAAGTGACTCAGCCTGGTCCTGACCATCCCATAATACTACCATTTCATTTCGTATGGTACGTGGATGGCTCGTGAGGCTAAGAGTGACTTACAAGGAGAACATGCAAATACAGACTGTGAGGACAGCACGGAGAACAGCAGTATACAAGTAAATTAGACACAGAGCAGAAACAACTAGTGCAAGATAGTAGTGCCCATGATAAGACCTAGGCCCTCGATACGCTTCCCGGAAGCAGCAAATTACGTGCATCACCGCGAGAAACAGACTGCTTGCTTTAAAAACAGTAGACCAACATGCAAGTTTAATCCAGGGAGCAGAGAGAACAACATTGCGATCCGGACATTGGGAACACAGACTGTAAACAAATCAAAAAGAAGGACTCCCCGGGCAAGGAGACGATATTGCTACTACTTTTACATTTGCACGCTCCTTTGTCAAAGTGCAACTGGGAAGTATGATCGCAAATTGAATGTTTGTAATTTCGGATAAGCTCAATGAGACGCTCTCGAAAAGTTGCCACCATCTTTGTTTTCTCCAGAAGCACTCACATGGAACTGTGCCGTCTTGCTTACAATCGCCCCCAGTGAGTCTGAAGATTTCGCACCTAACGCAAGCGTTTGGTTGCAGTATCTAACGGGCGTAAAATTGACATGAACTACGCAAGGTAACGCACTCATACACGAATCGTGCCTGCGCACACGTATCTTACAGCAAACATACCAAGGGCCTTATGTTTTGCAGGGAATCTCTCTTGGAAAAGATGAGACTTCAGTAGCTTCTTGAAGTTTAAGAGGGATGACCCTGCTCTTGTAGCAACTGGTAAGTTATTCCAACATTGAGGGACAATGACAGAAAACAGTTTAGACTGGGATCACCTTGTGAAAGTCGAAGGCAAGGCTATTGTTGGTTGACTCGTAGACGAATGGGTTCCGTCATGATCCACGAACATCTATCTGGAGCTACGCCAGGCATGGTTTTATTTTTTTATTTTTAAATCCTTGCACATGATTGGGGAAAGACTTGTCTGGCATTTTCTAGTGAGATGCTACTTCAATTACGCACCGTTAAAAAAATACAGTTAAAATTACACAATGAGTGAGTCCATACGAATTTGTTGAAACAACTGTCGCATTTGCCAAGCTTCGCCGAAACATCTCGTTGGCTCGTTTTTTGTGTAATTTTTCATACGTCTTGATGAGCCGTTTTTCATTCAGAGAAAATGATTGCCATGATTCACGTGTTTGCTGCCCGGTGTTAACTCGTTCGGCTACGTTGGCTAGTGAGACAAGCATGTGCACAGCCTCCTCACCAGAGAGGTTCTATGTAAACGTTGCGTCCCCACTCACTAGTCGAGCCATGTCTGTTCACTGGGGTGCTATCAGGAGAGGGCAGCCACAGCAGCAGCAGACGTCGAGAAAGGAATCGCGGAAGTAAAAAATTAAATTGCTACACGTAAAATGACCAAAAATGAGCATTATAAGCGGATTTCTTGATCACTGTAAACAAATTATTTAAACACCATTTGTATAGAAATGATTCTGTCCCAAGCTTTTTGATCTAGGGTAGAATGCCCTAAAGTGGGACGATGCCTAATGTGGGACACCTTAAGGTTTAAGGGGTGTAGCTTTGCCCCAAGTTGGTAAATGTTTACAAAACTATAACCAAATAAAAGCCCTATCATCCTGTTATCATAATATCATGATTTAGTAAATGTTTAGT
>NC_085872.1:54136542-54179707 GCF_034702125.1 Engraulis encrasicolus
CTTAGTGGCGCATCTGTGACCAAGACAGAAAGTCTTAGGGATGTTTTGACTGCCATGCCACCAAGAAGGACGAATTACATCCAACAGCATTAACTGTGGACGCAAGAGAAAGGATGTTCAGGTGCTAACCCGGACTGTATACAAAAAAACATAAAAGCACAGCTGCCTAAATCACAGCAGAACTAAGTATGCACCTCAACTCTCTTGTTTCCACCAGAAAACAGTCAACAAGTTATGCCAACGTATATTAATATTGTGATTAACACCGGTAGGTTGCCTGTGATATCTGGTCGTTCAGTCAATATTCTAAAACCAATGTGGCCCTTGGGCCAAAATAATGACCCACCCCTGCCATATATGGTGATGCCATCTGGAAGGTTGCCATAGATACATTAGAACAGTGGTGTGTACAGACATGTTGGGGTCGTGAGGGCATGTGGAACTAGCCAGGCTGTGCCCTCCTAGTGATGCAACACTTTCAGCGTTGCAACTAGTCAGGTCAAGAGCAATGCAAGTACTTTCTGAGTTCCCGAAAACAGGGGAACTCCTCCCACTTTGTGTGTAAGCAAACAACCATAAGCAAACCAAGGGAGGAGGGTCAACCATGCCATTTTGGGAAATGCTAATTGTTATGCTCTTGGTCAGACCAAGTCGATCAAGAGATTTGAACGTCGATAATAATCAGGCTAATGTGGAACTTTCAGTTGCCTTCGCTGGGCTATAGACTGTATCCTGATATATCGGAGCATTATTGACACATGCGTTCAAGCGTTTGTAGATGTCATGTCACATCATGTCATTGTAGATCATGTCAAAATGGACACAGTATAATGTAAAAAATTAAAAATTAAAAACTTTTAAAAAGGGAACTTCCAGCTGCCTTCGCTTCCAGCTGCCTTCGCTGGGCTATGGAGACTGTATCCTGTTATATCGGAGCATTATTGACGCGTGATATATGTTCAAGCGTTTGTAGATGTCATGTCATTGTAGATCATGTCAAAATGGACACAGTATAATGTAAAAAAATTGAATAAATATATATATATATTTTTTTTTAAAGGGCATTTTTGTCCAGTAGGGCAAAGGGGCAGGTGCACCACTTCATCCCTATCTGTGCATCTATACACTGTGTGTGTGTGTGTGCGTGCGTGCGTGCGTGCGTGCGTGCGTGCGTGCGTGCGTGCGTGCGTGCGCGTGTGTGCGCGTGCGTGTGTGTGTGTGTGATCAAGCAAGCTTGTCAGGTAATGCTTACCTTGACTGCGGACCTTTTCGCCTCTTTGCAGAAACTCTTCTCTCCTCTCCTCTTTGTTTCTTTTATCTTTTCTTCTCTCCTCTTCTCTCCTCTTCTCTCCTCTTGTCTTTAGTTTATCTCTCTCGTCTCTTGTTTTTCATTTCTCATCTTGCTCTCCTCTTTTTTGTTCTCTTCCGTTCTCTTCTCTCTTGTCCTTTCTTCTCGTCTCGTCTCTTTTACGCTCCTTTACGCTCTTCTCTTCTCTTCTCCTCTCTTCTGTCTACTCTTCTTTTCTCATTTTCTCTTCTCTTCTCTTCTCTTCTCTTCTCTTCTCTTCTCTTCTCTTCTCTTCTCTTCTCTTCTCTTCTCTTCTCTTCTCTTCCCATCCTCTTCTCTTCTCTTCTCTTTCCTCCAATTTTCTTCTCTTTTCTATTATGTTATCTGTTCTTCTCTCCTCTTCTATCTTCTGTCCTCTCCTCTCCTCTCCTCCACTCCTATCTTCTGTCCTCTTCTCTCTCCTCTTCTCTCCTCTTCTCTTCTCTTCTCTTCTCTTCTCTTCTCTTCTCTTCTCTTCTCTTCTCTTCTCTTCTCTTCTCTTCTCTTCTCTTCTCTCCTCTCCTCTCCTCTCTTCTTCTCTTCTCTTCTCTTCTCTTCTCTTCTCTTCTCTTCTCTTCTCTTCTCTCCTCTTCTCGCTGCCTCCTGGTTTTGCAACTGAACCCTGAGGTACCCGATGGCAGCAGGTTTTAAACCTTTGTGCACATGGACAACCGCACACAACACACACACACATACTCACTCTCTCTCTCTCTCTCTCTCTCTCTCTCTCTCTCTCTCTCTCTCTCTCTCTCCTCTCTCTCTCTCTCTCTCTCCTCTCTCTCTCTCTCTCTCTCTCTCTCTCTCTCTCTCTCTCTCTCTCTCTCTCTCTCTCTCTCTCTCTATCCCTCTCACTCACACACAAAACACTTGGTCACAAACATATTCTCTCTCTCTCTCTCCCTCTCTCTCTCTCTCTCTCTTTCTCTCTCTCTCTCTCTCTCTCTCTCTTTATCCCTCTCACTCACACACAAAGCGCTTGGTCACAAACATATTCTCTCTCTCTCGCTCTCTCTCTCTCTTTCTCTCTCACACACACACACACACAAACTCCATCTATCTCGCTGTCATTCACACACAGGTCTCACACAGAACACAATCTCTCTCTCTCTCTCTCTCTCTCTCTCTCTCTCTCTCCTTCTCTTTCTCTCTCATTCGCTTTGTCTGTGTCCCACACACACAAACAACAAACTCTCTCTTTCACACACACACACACACACACACACACACACACACACACACACACACACACACACACACACACACACACACACACACACACACACACACACACACACACACACACACTGTAGTTGGTTTGAGCTCTCTCCTTCACACACACACACACACTACCGGCAGCTGAATTGGCCCATTGAGAGTGAATTTTCCCGCGTGTCACACACACAAGAGTGGACTCCCGGATGCTCACACACACACACACACACACACACACACACACACACACACACACACACACACACACACACACACACACACACACACACACACACACACACACACACACACACACACACAAGGGGCGCTCCCGGATGGGGGAACAAACAAGAACACGAACAAGAGCAAAGGGGGGGGGGGGGGGGGGGGGGGGGGGGGGGGGGAGAGAGAGGGGTGAGGAGAGAGAGAGGAGAGAGAGGGAGAGGAGAGAGAGGGGGGGAGAGGAGGAGAAGGAGGGGGTGAGGAGAGAGGAGAAGAGGAGGAGAGGAGAGAGGAGAGGAGAGAGAGAAGAGGAGGAGGAGGGGGTGAGGAGAGAGGGAGGAGAGGAGAGAGGAGAGGAGAGAGGGGACAGAGAGCAGGAGCTGAGGATAACAAGAGAGCGAGAGGGGGAGACAGGGAGAGGAGGACAGGAGAGAGGGGGGGAGAGGAGAGAGGGGGAGAGGAGAGAGAGAGGGGGGAGAGCATGAGGATAGAGGGGGGAGAGAGAGGGAGGGAGAGAGAGAGCAGAAGCTGAGGATAACAAGAGAGAGGAGAGAGGGGAGAGGAGAGAGAGGAGGGGGGGAGGAGAGGGGGGAGGGGGAGGAGAGGGGGGAGGGGGAGAGGAGAGAGAGAGGGGGGAGAGGGGAGAAGGCGGTGAGAGGGGAGAGGGGAGAGAGAGAGGGGGAGAGGAGAGGAGAGGAGGAGCTGAGGATAACAAGAGAGATGGAGGGAGAGAGGGGGAGGGGAGGAGAGAGATGGAGAGGGAAAAAGAGAGAGGAGAGAAAGGGATAGAGAGAGAGAGAGAGATGGAGGGAGAGAGAAGAGAGAGAGAGAGAGCGAGAGAGATGGAGGGAGAGAGAAGAGAGAGAGAGAGAGCGAGAGAGCGAGAGAATGAGAGAGGGGCCACAGTATGAACTGCATGCGTGTGCAGATCGGTGCAGATCTGGTGTGAGTGAGTGTCCATCCAGTTTACAATAAAAGACTACAAATACACTCAGAGAGTGCAGACCTCTGCCAAGGACACGGTTTGATCGAACATTTGACCATGTTACACTTCAATGTCTTTCAAGTCTTTCTGCCTTGTTTTGTTAGAAGGTGGAATGTCAAAATTCGCCTCATTCCACAATGATCTTTTTAAAACATTCCTGGGTCCGCATCGTGATTCGGATCACCCCCAAAATGTAAACACCTGCTCCTTTTGCCATTTCCAACAACTTCCAACTTCCAACAAATATTTCAAATCCGTCCATGACTTTTGGAGTTGACAGACAGACAGACAGACAGGCAGACAGACAGACAGACAGACCAACGCAACCAAAAACACAACCTCCTTGGTGGAGGTGAAAACATGTTAATTTACTGCAATAGTAAGAGAGCCAATTTAGCATCTTCTAGAGTGTATTTGATCCCAGAGCACACTAAGGGTAAGTGTGTGTCGCTTCAGTGTACAGTGAAAAAAAGAGCACGCAATGTTAATTTAACACTAAGAGAGTTGATTTATAGATGGTTTTGCAGGTTAAGATCTAAAATAATTGTCAACACTGTTGTCAACACATCATTGTTAATACTGTACACATCGAAAGTATTATCCATCGATCCGGCGATCCAATCCAATGCGGGGCATGGACGATCCAGAATCGATCCGGCAAGTTCCAGAATCGATCCGGCATTTTTTTAAAGTTTCAATTACTTCCATGGATATTTCGGGAGCAAATGAATGTTAAATTAAATAAAAGCACTTCAAAACATTGCAAGACTGATACAGACTGATACAGTAAACAGCCAATAAATTGTTGCTCAGTATCTGACTACTTGTATTGCCTCATCATGACTGATTAAACATTTGCTTTGCATTGCAATGCATTGTAGAATTGAATCGGATCGGATCGAATCACATAGAATCGAATCGGATCGAATCGCTACTTCCCGAATCGTGATCGGATCGTGAGGGCAGTGCCGATCCACACCACTAATGGGTACCATAATATTACATGAAAAAGTGGCAGTTATTCCTTCCCCATACAGCAGTGCATGGCATCACATTGGGGACTGGAGACCCAAGATATCATTATCATTCTGTTTAAAAGATAAACGTCAATACTGCACATGGACATTCTTCGATGGTATGCATATTGCGAGTGCTTTATGCAGGCCTACCTAAATAGACATCAGTGGTGCTAACCTGCACAACCAACTTAACCCTATCGCGCCGGATGCATCATAAATGATGCATCAAATTCAAAGCCCTCTCCACGCTGACACAAAAAAAAATCCATCTCAAAAACATCCTGCGTGTCATTTCCAAACGTCCTGCAGTACACGGAAACCGCCACAAGAGAGCAGCGGTCAACAACAAGTTGATCACAGTTCGGCGAAAATGCAAAAATGGAGTAGAAGCGGTTTCCCTGACCGACGCTGAGATATCGTCAAATTGCAAAAGGTTTGTGTACAAATTTCCGAAATATAACTCTACATCCTTTAATTTGAACACTTGCTTTGTGCAATTAATCAAGGAAGAGTTTATATTTTTACACCGTGTTGCAGAGAGATTGTGCTAAAACTGATGAAACATATAAGCACCATCCGGCGGTGGCAGGAAGTCAGCCATCAATGCATTTGCTCCATAGGGAAACTTACAAAGCATACCACGACGATCGTTTAACAAAACACACAAGTTGTTTTACTTCAAGACAAAGATATTGCCTTAAGAAACAGGTTTTACTTGCAATTTTGAAAATGTAATGCAAAATGTTGAAATTGTGATCTCGTAAAAAATGCATCGAAGTGAATGGAGAAATGGTCCAATTGTAGTAATGGACCCATATATTCAAATTACACATCAAAAATGAATAATGATCTATATTACACTCATAAATAGGTTGTTAAGCATTCGATCAGCTATGTGTTTACATAGATTTTAAAAAATTACCCAACCAGGCTGTGGGAAATGTAAAATATGGTCCTGCTAAAACAAGGATAGGCTTTAAAAAATGGCAGGATCTCACTAAATATTTAAAGATAATCCTCAAATTAAATTAAAAAAAGTTGTAAATGCATTAAAAGTCATTTTTCAATGGTCATGAAATTGGAATTTTCATTCATTTAAAGCCTGATGCATCATATATGATGCATTAAATATCTCAGTGACCTTAACAAAATTTTGAATTTTTTTTACATTTCTTATAAGGGACCAATATTGAAGCAAATTCCAAAAAAATAGAATTTTCTCTCATTGCTTTCATGGTTCAGGTTTCACAGGGTTAATCTTCTAGAGAATATTTGGATCCCAGACTGAGATTGAATTAACATGGCATTTTTTTTTATTGTGTTCCAACATTAGAGGAGGGGACACGACAATGTTTACAATATGCTAGCCTACTTTCTGGTTTTCGAAGTAAGAAAATAAATGTACTAAAATTTAAATGTTGGTATGAAGGTGTTTTCCTCTCTTCCAATCTGCTCTCCTGTCCTCTCCTCACCTCTCTCCTCTCAGAAATGAAAGCCCCCCCCCCTGTGTGTGTGTGTGTGTGTGTGTGTGTGTGTGTGTGTGTGTGTGTATGTGCGTGCGTGCGTGCGTGCGTGCGTGTGTGTGTGAGTGTGGTTCCATTCTTGTTTGGAAAGGAGATGGAGGCCCTCTCCTTTTTGTTTGTACACACACACACACACACACACACACACACAAACACACACACACACACACACACACACACACACACACACACACACACACACACACACACACACACACACACACACACACACACACACACACACACACACACACACACACACACACACGTGTGACACATGCAGGCAAGTACTCTGCATCTATTCAAACCGAATGGCACACAAACATGCACACACGTGCACGCACAGGGGAGCTGACAATGGGGGACAAAGAGGTAATGAGTCCCAGGCCCAGGGGGAGAGGGGGCCCACATATGGAGCTGTTGTATTTGCATTCCTAAATCCCGCACTCTGCCCATTCCACCAACAAACTTTAATACAACGTTTCGGTCATCCGACCTTCTTCAGGTAAAAGGAAGAAGGTCGGATGACCGAAACGTTGTATTAAAGTTTGTTGGTGGAATGGACAGTGTGCGGGATTTCTTTAAACTTGAATGACAACCCCACTGGGATCATATCCTACCCACCTGCCCAACTACAGAGGTGTGCAAAAGCGTCTTTGTTGAAGCATTCCTAAATACGAAAGGGCTTCAGTGTCATCGTTTTGGTTTTGTACCTATGTAACGTGGGGCAGGGACAGTAAGTGCCCATAATGGGAGGTATCAGCGGGACGTGGTGGCCTGGGGTGTTGCAAGTTTTAGAAAAGTTTGTTTGGATTGAAATTGGGGTTGGGTGGGCCGCGGCGTAAGAAGATTCGAAGTTGAAGGGCGGATCCGCCACAAGGGCAGACAGATCAGCACGAAGACGAGAGACGTTGAGAAAACGAGGAGAGAAAACGAAAACAACAACAGAAGCTGGTAAGCCCAGCAAGCGCAGCGCAAAGCCGAAGTATGGCCGGGAGAAGTCGAAGCCAAAGTCTAGAAGAAGAGCAGTCAGGAGAAGGAGTCCATGGGGGGGGAGAAAAGCGGAGAGTGAAGATCCCCGCCCCTACGGAGAAAGGGTAGCGAAGTACGAAAGTGCAGTAGCGGGGGAGGGTACCGAAGATGAACCACGACAGAGGCAGAAGAGAGAGACGCAAGGCCCCCCCCGAAGCCGAAGCGCGGGGGAAAGAACGCAGGTAGAAGTAGAACAGAGCCGAGCGAAAATTCGAAGAGCAGACGAAGCGATCCCTGCAATTCCGCGAGCAAGTAGAAGTAGACGAAGATAGAGCAAGGGCAGACGAAGCAGACGGACGCGAGCCGAGGCGGTAAGAAAGGGGGAGACCAAAGCCGACGACTAGAAGACTCAAGAAGCACCACGACGAGAATAAGAAGCGAAGAGATGTCGAATCGGGAAGAGCCTCGCATCAGACGCGAAGGATGAGAACTGCGACGCTAGCCAAGAGCCACGAAGAGGAAGGCAAGCGAAGAGCTCCCTCGCCCTCTGCGATCCAAGAAAAAGGACCCTTTTCTCCGCAGACTACGAGGCGACGCGTCTCTCCCTTCACCGATCGACTCCGCTCCAGACGCTCTCGCACTCCTCTGCCTCTCTCATCCTCTCCTCTCCTACCTCTCCATCTCTTCTCCTCACTCTCTCTCCTCGAAGCCTCCTCTCCTCTCCATATCTCTCTCCTTCTCCTTCATATATCTCCTCTCCTTCCATCCTCTCCTCGACTCTCGTCTCCTCTTTCTCCTTCCCTCTATGCTCTCCTCTTTATTCCTTCCTCTCTCCCCACCCCACCTCATCCTCTCTCCTCTTCTCCTGCCATCCTTTGGAAAAGATAGGTAGCCAACATCAGTGGGTTTTCCATTGGGTTGAGCCCAAGGACCACCTTTCAGATTGAGCTGTGTTCCAGGACCCACTGATTGATTCTGCATGTAGTTACAGTTTTTTTCTGTTCGCTGCACACATTTTTTTTAGAACGTTGGTAGCTTTGGCAGAACTCTTCACACAGATGCACAAACCTATAGCCAAATTATCCAGACTATAGCATAAGATTGTTTTGCTCCCAGTTTGCAATTTATAACACACACTTTACAAAATGTAACAAAAGCTATCCATTGCACCACCAACACTCATTCTCCATAACTGTGAACGCAACTCACTGCTTTACACACAATTTCCAAATTATGAACACACTACAAAATGGTGTAGCCAACCTTAAAAGTGTGGGCTGAAATGTGTGCTAGTAATGTGATGTGTATGTAAATGTTTGGTACAAAAACAAAAAAAACGTTTCATTTCACAACTGAATGTAGAGTTAAGAAAACTGTGTTGGGTTTTGCAGTGTAGGCTATCAGTTTTGCTGATATGGTGTGAGGTTGGGTCGAGGTTGCTGTATTGATGTGGATTCTACAAAAACAGTTACAAAGAACGCGCTTTTAGCGAACGGACAAAACTGTGACCTGCGTAACTCACGAACCACCAGTAAACATGTCTCAGCACCGGTGGGCCATGGTGCATTGAAGTAACAAGTCTCTGCCTCCATCTAGTGGTCAAAAGTAGAATCTTGGCTGATGTGCCAATTTTTGAATGAATGAATGAATGAATGAATGGCTGCTATACTGTATATTATAATAATATTCATCAAATCATAACATTGATTGATTAATAATAACTTTTAAATATTAATTGTAATTTTTATGTTTTTGTCTTTTGACAATGTCTTTGTTTTCCTCATTAAAGGTACACTGTATAAGATTTGTAGTTGTTTAGCCCCATTCACTGTTACCTTTTTCATGAATACTTACCACCACCATCAAATTCAAAGTAGGCTATTCATTATGACTGGGAAAAATGCATCTTTCATACATGAAAAGGCCAGGGGCATCTTCTCCATGGTCCGCCATTTTGAATTTCCAGAAATAGCAATTTTTAGCTGCAAAGATGACTGTACTTGGGCCATACTCGAAAACATTACTTTATTACTTAGTAAACGGTCATGAAAAGATCAAATTTGACAATAGGCAGCCCAGTTTCAATGAGCAGCATAGTTGCAGTACCTTTTTGATCATTTCCTGCGCGGTGTCCCTTCAAGATATTTATTTTAAATAAGGTGTTAGTGACTTCGACTCTTTTTGTATACCTTGATGTAGACAAGTGTTGCTAAACGGGGGCTCTACAGAGGTCACTGCTTAGCGTGACAATGGGGGGCATAAGGTTTTTGAATAGGTATAGGTTTTCTTTTGTCCCTGTTTCTGTTAATCCACTGAACGCAGGTCATTAACAACTACCATCCTGTAATGCCATGTACGTATGTGGGTGGTGGGCTGTGGTGGATATGCACTTGAGTGTTTCTATGTATGTGTGTGTTTATTGTTGTTTTTGTTTTTTGGCGTCATGTGTATCAGTGTTGTGTGTATGTGGCAGCTATGTATGTCCAAGACAAATTTCCTTCGGGACTATTAAACGAATCTTGAATCTTGAATAAGTCTGTCTTATTTTTTAATGGGTGATGATGTTGGCAGGCTTATGATGAGGTCCAGGGGGTGTTATAAGGCTTATGATGAGGTCCAGGGGGCGTTATAAGGCTTATGATGAGGTGAAGGGGGCGTTATGAGGCTTATGATGAGGTGAAGGGGGCGTTGGGAGGCTTATGATGAAATGAAGGGGGCGTTATGAGGCTTATGATGAAATGAAGGGGGCGTTATGAGGCTTATGATGAGGTCCAGGGGGCGTTGGGAGGTATGTCAGGGCAAATTCTTTGTAAAACTTGTGCATGTAAAGAAATTGACAGTAAAAAATAATTGAATTCTTAAAAGTTTGATCCTGATATCGTCCGTGCACCTGATGTAAAGCAAATGAAAGAATTAGTCTAATCAAATATAATGTAATGACACTGATTTCTAAATCAGGCAATTGATACTTCTATTTTATGTTTCAATCTCTTGGGCTTCAGAATCTATTTTGTGAAAAGGGAATCTTGTTCAAATAATGTTTACAAGTCAAGTCAAGTCAAAGTTTATTTATAGAGCACTTTAAAATACAACAAGATAGCTGACCAAAGTGCTGGACAGGCAGATAAAAGGACTTGAGGACCCCTTAAGACACTCAAAGACAACAAAAAATAAAATAAACATAGAAACAGTGTAATCTTTGAAGCACTTAAAAACAATATAATCACCAATGGAAAGTGCATATATACAAGAAGTGTCTGAAAAAATAAAAAGAGGCTACTTAAGGTGCCAATAAATATGCTAAAACTACAGAGGGCTCATGTAACAAATTAAAAGAAGGGCAAACATTACAAAATCAAAAGATTGTTCCTTTTGTCTTTAGCATGTATTTTGTTGCAATAAATGCTGTTTATTAGCAAAAGTCTAACTGTTGTAGATTTTATCTCCGTCAACGGTGAACTTGAGTTTATCGATTGTCAAAATCAAATTTGCATGTTGCTACTATAGCTTGTGGTTTCAAGAAATTAAATGTACCGACTGGACAGAGGACACCCATTGGAAATGCCTTTGTCTGTGGCGCCGACCTCATATCTGAAGTTATAATGACCATCTATTTTGTTATTAAAAAAACACCTGGTTAGTTTCTTCACAACTATGCGGTAGGCCTGCATGGTCGATTCCGCTCCAACATTGTGGATGCAGCGCGATGATATCACATCTGTGTACAAACAGTAAAGGGGTCTACTCTAAACATGTATTTACACGTAAAATACAATTTATCCACAAGGTGGCGTACTTTACAGTAAATATTAGATGACTATGACACCCTTCATAGACTCTCTCTCTCTCTCCCTCCCTCCCACCCTCTGTCTCTGTCTTTTTCTCTCTCTCTCGCAGTGGTGTAGTCTACGTAGAACGCGGGTATATATTATCTCTCTCTCTCTCTCTCTCTCTCTCTCTCTCTCTCTCTCTCTCTCTCCTCAGTTTGCATTTTGCAACAGGAGTTTTGGGAAGTTTGGAAAGTTGTGTACAAAATTTTGAGAAAATAGAAAAAAAAACTCTGTAACTCTCCCCGTCTCTGTCTCTGTCTCTGTCTCTGTCTCTGTCTCTGTCTCTGTCTCTGTCTCTCTCAATTCAATTCAATTCAATTCATTGATTAGAGCTTTATTAGCATGACAAAATATATTTTGTATTGCCAAAGCATTGACTGAAGAGGTACATACATTTGTAATAAGTGGATATTGAAAACACAATTATTAAAACAAACAAACAAAAACATTAATGCTTGCAATTGTATTGATAATAATATCAGCAAAGAAAAGAAACCAAACATAGGCCAGTGTGTGTGTGTGTGTATTCTCGGGTTCTCTCTCTTGTCAGAGTTCTTGCAGGAAGTGGCCTACTCTGCTACTTCCTCTCTACGTACAACCGTCTGTGACAGCCTGTCAGCCCCATGATCCCTCATACTCTCATAAGCTGCTGAAGTAAAAAAAAGAAAAGAAAAAAAAACAACAACAAAAAAACCACCTCAGGCATGAGGTTTATTCATGCCTCAGTTTATTCACGATGCCGGAGAGTGCTGCAGAGGCCGTCTAACAGACATAGGGAGGGTGGGTGAAGTACCAGTTTCCGTGTTTGTTTCCCAGCATGCAGCAGGGACGGCAGCACATGTTAAGCCCTATGTACAATCAGCACCAATGGGCCCCCCCAGCCATATGTCTTCATAAATGGGACTGTGTGTAATATATAATGTGAAGCTGCATAACATTAAAATCACATCAGAGGCCGGATAGAACGGCAAACGGCCCTCGAGACATAGGTTCCCCACCCTTGCTGTATATGGAATATGTAGGCCTATGTGTGCCTTGCTTACTGAGAAAAGTATTTTTTACAGCATATTATAATATAATAATATCATTTTAGAGCCATATAAGAAATATATAAATACATTTAGTTTTGTTTTGTATGTCACACACACACACACATATGCATACACACATGCATACACACACATACACGCACACACACACACACACACACACACACACACACACACACACACACACACACACACACACACACACACACACACACACACACACACACACACACCACACACACACACACACACACACACACACACACACACACACACACACACACACACACACACACACACACACACACACACAGGGGACGCACGTACACACACATGGACACACACTTCATTGTAATATCACAAATAGTCCAAAACAGACGAGCAAAAATGCCTCTGCACACTCACCTAATAATACTACTAATAATAATAATAATACCTTCGTTTTATATAGCGCCTTTCGAAACACCCTCGCTCTACATAATAGTTTGTGTAAGTACTGTGTAAATGTAGAAGAGGACGAAGTTTAGCAGTTTAAGAGAGAGAGAGAGCGTGTGCGTGTGTATGAGAGAGAGAGAAATACAGAGAGAGAGAGAGGGGGCGGGGAAGAGAGAGAGCAAGAGAGAGGGCGGGGAAGAGAGGGAGAGAGCTGGGAAGAAAGAGAGAGAGAGAGGAGGGGAAGAGAGAGAGAGCGGGGGAGATGAGAGAGAGAGCGGGGGAGATGAGAGAGAGAGCAAGGGAGAGAGAGAGAGAGCGGGGGAGCGAGAGAGAGAGCGGGGGAGCGAGAGAGAGAGAGAGAGAGAGGAGGGGAAGATGATAAACTGTATAAGATGCTGTAATGTTCCATGTGAAGTCGTCAATGTGTGTTCTAAGTCAGTGGTTCCCAACCTATGGGTCGGGGCCCACCTTATGGGTCGCCAAAGATCCACAGGGGGTCGCGGAGCCCTCTTGATTTTAAGGGGTTTCATTTTAAATATATATAGCCCATGTTGAATAAAAGACAAAACATTTAGGCTAACTAATAAATGCATAGAAGCAACAAATTGTAAGTGCTACATTAAACATTTATTCTATATTTGACCAAAGACGAATTGAGGAATAAAATAGGCCTAAAATTAGTTTTCGCAGGAAACAGAGGGCATCTTGTGACTCCGTCTCATGCGGTTGCTCGCGTGGTTGGGTCACAAAAGCTTACAATAGTGCTCGCGTGGTTGGTTCACCAAAGCTTACGATAGTAAAAACATGGGTCCCTTAAGAAAAAGGTTGGGAACTACTGCTCTAAGTAAAGTGAAGTGAAGTTCATATGGATGCATCTATAATGCACTGTATAATGCACATCTATAATGCATCATAATGTACTGTAAGCCTGTAGTTTATATCCAGTCACAAGCACTCACAACACCCTTGGATTTATAAAGCTTTATAAGCTAGATTCATGGTTATTCATAACAGTTAACATAAAGCATCATGAAATATCATGGGTGTAGTCGTAATAAGTTGTAAGTAATTATAGTGTGCATTATAATTTGTTATAAATGTGCTCATAATGCGCTATAGATATGGGCCTCATAGAAAGTGTTACCAAAGATTGTTAATCCATCTCTATGAGGGCTTTGACCAGCCAAAGTTGTCACCATCCCCCTAGTAACGGAAAGAGCCAGACCTGTTAGCGTGACAGAGACCGCCCACATCCTCCTGGTGATGTTAGTGGCATGCATATGTAATACATATTTTATGGGGGTTGAAGATAAATTAAGTCATGTCTACTTTTTAAGGGACGTGTGTGTGTGTGTGTGTGTGTGTGTGTGTGTGTGTGTGTGTGTGTGTGTTTGTGTGTGTGTGTGTGTGTGTGTGTGTGTGTGTGTGTGTGTGTGTGTGTGTGTGTGTGTGTGTGTGTGTTTGTGTGCAGCATACGAAAGTGAGAAATACACAGCTAGACCACAAACACACACACACACCTCCACGGAAATGGAGCATTTGCACGTACACATTACACCTCGCTCACTAAGCTGAACCGCTGTTGCTGCCAAAATGCACCTATTGCACGACAGATTAAGTGTCACACAACTGCATACATACAGACAACACAAACAGATGAAGCAAACAGTTTGCATGTACAAAATGATGTACAGCTTTGGCAATTGAAGGGTCACAGTATAACCTTGAGGCCGACTGAAAACTGCAACTGTGTCTGCTCCCGCACCAATGCGAACTGATTATTTATTCATTTTTCTTCAACAACCTGGAGGTCATCGCATTATCACATTACATTACACTTTGCTAACACTTTCTATCCAAAGCGATCTACAGTTATTTAGGTACAGGGTAATGGTTACAGGCCCTGGAGCAGTGTGGGGTTAGGTGCCTTGCTCAATTGCACTTCAGCCATGAATGAAGGTGCTGGCAAGGGTGGGATTTGAACTTGTAAGCCTCTGCTCTATAGGCCAATGCTGTAACTATTGCGCTGGCTGCCCTCACAGTGACATGTTTTGCGGGTAAGCACGTCACAAACGTAACTGGTGCTACCTGAAAACAGTAGGTGAAATCAACTCTGTAGAGGCCCACTCCGTGGAGGGTATTCCAAGTGATAAACCTGGCCAAATTAATCTACAAGACCTGCTAGTGGATAGTCCACAGGTGTCAAAATGAGGATTCAAGGCTCTTCTATTAGATGATTTACCTCCACCTCAGGGTTCATGTAGACCCTCTTACTGCAGCTGGGGTAGCCGGCGACTCTATTCACTTGCTGAAAATGCTTAACTACATCATAACAACATTGCTTTGACATTACAGAGAGCCATAGTGCTGCGCTAAGGGGTTAACCTGAATTACTACTCAGACAGTTTCTTAGTATACGTTTACCCGGCCATCCGGGTACTTTGTTCGTGAAAGAACGGTTCTGCCCCTTTTGGGGGAAAAGAAACCGCATGTCTCATTAACCTGCATGTAACATCGATCGGCTATCCATAATAAACACAGTCCATACTTCAGGCACAGCTGTTTGGCTATATTATTTGAGCAGCCGACAACACAATACATCTGCGGCATGTAGAGTTAGTTAGTTAGTTAGTTAGTATAGTTAGTTAGTTAGAATTTTTTTGCCAGCAGGTAAGTTACACATCAGGTTGTATTGCCTATGACATGATAAAAACAAGGACTTAACACAATACACAGCCCAGATATAACATACATGACATAACAGTCGGCAGGACAGGGACAGGACAAACTATTCAACAGTTCCGCTCAGCTTTCAGCTTCACTGGTGTCACACAATGACCAAATACAATGGTGTGCAAAAACGCTGGCTGTGCAAGTACATTACTGTAGGTAGGGGAAGTGAATAGCACTAAGTAGGCCTGTCCTATATCAAGTAGGACAACGTCCATGTCTTTCGCTTCTTCTTTCCCAACACCAACAGGGCCTTGCCTTTACTTATCCCCAACAAGGGGCATAACACACATGGCACATGTCACGTACAGTAGCCTATACAGTATTTATTGTAGACTGTAGCTCTCTCTCTCTCTCCTTCTATCATCTCTATCCCCTCTCTCTCTCTCTCTCTCTCTCTCAAAAAAAAAGAATACACATAACTTACCCCTGACAACTATTCAATAGCTCCACTAAATTTGGCTCTAGTCTACCTCAGAAACGGCTTAATTGTTTGCTTAAAATTAGGCACACACATACACACAGATGCACGCAGAGAGAGAGAGAGAGAGAGAGAGAGAGTGTGTGAGAGAGAGAGAGAGAGAGTGAGAGAGACAGAATTTTTATTGTTAGTAGTTTAGAGTAATTTTATTGATGAGGAAATTATAGACCTAATATTTAATCTATTATTCGTAATTGAACCTCTACATAGCTACAGAGCAAAACCACAGAGCAAAACCAAATGAGGAAGTCGAGTTCACTTCAACATGCAGCCGAACGTATGTGTTTTTTGAGGGCAGAAGGACTTTGAAATGAGGAAGGTAAAGCAGTTCACTTCAACATGCAGCTGAACGTATCTGGACTTATCGTGCTGTTGATCATTTTACAAAAGACCGGTAAGAATTCATTCCTAATTACAACATGGGATTGTATTATGTCATATTATACATAGTCAGTTAAGTATCTACTAGTTGAGTAGTGTTCAGTATCTAGTAGTGAAGTAGCCTAGTGTTTAAGTATGGTGTTTTGGTGATGCTGACGGACGTAGATCTCCGCTCTCTGTGACTCACACTTGTAAGACAACACCCTTGAGACCCTCTTGGTTAGGATCTTTGTCAACATGAAATATTCACCCTTGCTACCAATCTGATTCTTGCAACTCACACTTTTATTTGTTAATAAATCATTTTTAAAAAGTTGAAATCAAAAGTCAAAAGTGTAGGCCTACTTTATGGTAAATTTCCTATTATTAGCCTATTATTATTCAAATTTAAATTCAAAAGTCAGAAGTGCTCTTGATTGTCAATTTGCTACTCAGCACATATTGCTGAGGACTAATGTTGCATTTAGCTGAACTGCTCACTTCCTGACGAAGGCTTCATGCCGAATCACGAGAAAGTGTTTTAATCATGAATATATATAAACTTTATTACAGGCTCAGGGCCCAATAGGCAGACACACAACATATACATAGAAATAAAATGTGCAGGAAAAAGAAGAAATAATAATAATTAAAGCCGCAAGCGGCGATGACGGGCCCTCGCACACATGCATTGCAGGGACGGGGCATGCCACCTAGAATGTTGCTATGCCCCCCCCCCAGGAAAAATGGAGTCTGAACGACGTTCGGTTCACGAGATAATGAAGAAAAACAAATTAGCATGAATTAGCATTCAAAATTAGCATTAACATTGTCATGATTAGCGTCTTGCTATGACCCACTAAAACAAAAATGGAGTCTCTACGACGTTCAGTTCCATAGATATTGAAGAACTAAACTTTTCCTGCAGTTCCTTTGCCTACCACATGGTGGCGCTATACCTTATCTACATTTCAGGCTTATAGAAGAGTTAGTATTCATTATGTGCATACATGTGTGCATTTGCACTGTTTTAAAACAGTCTTAAGTGAAATGGTGGCCAACTTCCTGTTTTAAAATGCCAAAAAAGTGAAAAAAATCTCACTTCCTGTTGGGCGTGGCCATATTGTTGTATGGACTTTATTGTGCGCCTTAGTGAGATACAAAACTTAAAAAAACTCCCGAGTCTGTACCTGAAAGTAGATGTTGGCCCCGCCCCTAAACGTGATTGGGGGCGTGGCCTCCATTTCAGGCATATACAAAAGTTAGTTTTCATTATATGCACATATGTGTACGTTTGCACTGTTACAAAACACTCCAAACTGAAATGGTGGCCAACTTCCTGTTTCAAAAGTCAAAATAAGTGACTTCCTGTTGGGCGTGGCCATATCGTTGTATGGACTTTATTGTGCGCCTTAGTGAGATACACAACTTAAAAAAAGTCCCGAGTCTCTAGCTCAAAGTAGATTTTGGCCCCGCCCCTAAACCAGTTTGGGGGCGTGGCCTCCATTTCAGGCATTTAGAAAAGTTAGTATTCACTATATGCATACATGTGTGCGTTTGCACTGTTACAAAACACTCCAAACTGAAATGGTGGCCAACTTCCTGTTTTAGAATTAGATACCTACATTTATGGAGCCGCCATCTTGGCAAATTACGAGATATGAAAAATTCCTTCGCAATATATCATCTTCAATGCCTTGAGCTCATGTCCACAGAATATGAAGTCAATACGATGTACGGTGTAGGACAAGTACGTAAAAGTACGTAAAAAATGCTAAAAAATGCCAAAAAAGTCAAAATATCTCACTTCCTGTTGGGCGTGGCCATATCGTTGTATCGGACTTTATGATGCGCCTTAGTGAGATACACGCCCTAAAAAAAGTCCCGAGTCTCTAGCTCAAAGTATATGGTGGCCCCGCCCCTAAACGCTTTCGGGGGCGTGGCCTCGTACCCGTGTTCCATCGGGGGTTAATATTCGGCGTCTGAGTAGCGGGGGGAATCTCGAATGTGTGTACCAAGTGGCGTAAGTGTACGAGCACCGGAAGTATCCGAGAAAAGGCTCAACGCTACAGACTACTAAGGAGAAAAATAATAATAATCCTTAGGAAAACAATAGGGCTTCGCACCGAGAGGGCGAAGGGCCACCGCGTGGCCCTTGCACTTCGGTGCTCGGGCCCTAATTAAAAAAAACAAAAAACAAACAAAAAAACAGCAATGATGCCAAAGCATATACAAACTATGTCATGACGGTCTTAAAAGGCAGCCATACCAATGTTTCCACATATATGATTGGTAACGGACAGAGCTATATCTGGCACTTGTGAGCATCATTATAATGCAGTTTTCAGACTTATCCAAACGGCACATGAACTTAAACATTAGGTTCCTCAGGAGAGCCTGTAAAGTACATAGTCCTGAGTCACAAAATAGTTTACTAGCACTGCAACTCCTGGGCTTTTTCAGCAATATCCTTAGGCAGTCATTATATGCTACTTGGAGTTTACGCATTGTCTCTTTTTTATAGTTGATCCATAATGGAACTGCATACATAGGGCTACAGTAGGCACGAAACAAGCTTACTTTCACATCATCAGGACAGTAATGAAATTTTCTTACTAACATGTTAGCTTGTGCATACAACATTCGTCTCTGCCTATACATGTCAGCATCATCCTCCAGCTTGTCAGTGATGATGTGCCCAAGATATTTTATACTGCTTGATACACATATTGGTTGCCCTGACAGGTAGAACATTGGAAAAGGCACTTTATGATCCTCCTTGGTTCTACATATCAACACAACACTCTTTTTTGCATTGTACTGCACATCAAACTCGACCCCATACTCAGAGCACACATTGAGTAGCTGCTGAAATCCAACAGTACTAGGGGACATGATAGCAAGATCGTCTGCATACATCAAATGGTTTAAAACATTGTTCCCTATCAGACATCCTGTCTTACATCTCCCCAGTTGTTTGGAGAGGTTGTCCATGTATTGGTTGAACAGTGCTGGGGATAGAAGCCCCCCTTGTCTTACACCATTGCCTACACTGAAAGGGGAAGACAGGCTGTTTCCCCATTTCACCTGCATGTGTTGTTTAGCATACCAGTAAGCAAGAATACGTATAATACATCCAGGCACACCCCTAAGCATGAGTTTAGTGAAGAGCTTATGGTGATTCACTCTGTCAAATGCCCTGGACGCATCAATGAACCCCAGAAATATTGTAGAACCATGACTTCTGTAGGATTCAACCGTTTCTTTCAAGGCATATATACATAGGTCTGTGCTGTGCATAGGCTTAAAACCAAATTGATTTTCTGTGGTAAAGATAAACTCACTCAACCTATCTAGCAACAGTTTCTCCAACACCTTAGAAAGAATACTGGCTAAGGCAATGGGTCTGTAATTATCCATGCTCCCTATTTTACCTGTCTTGTCCTTAATGACTGGTACTAATGTAACAGTGAGCATAGTGTCGGGTAGCACCCCATGTGTCATTAGACCAGTGAAGCAAATAGACAGCAAAGCGGCAATTCTAGGGCTGGCTAATTTAAGATGCTCAGCAGTGATATTATCATTGCCACTAGATTTATTATCAGCTAGATGTTCTATAGCATACACAACCTCATTGGGTGAAAAATGAATCGCTTCCTCATTTAGATTGCCTACACAATAGGGTTCACTTTTGATGCAATTAAACAAAGCTGCATAGTGCTGCCTCCACAGCTCTGCTATATTGTCAGCGCCAGATACCCCCTCAATGTGGCATGGTAGTACAGCTTTGGCCCTATTTGTAGCCTTTACCTCTTTCCAGAACTCAGTGACATTGTTATCAAGAAGGTTTGTGGCCATAGAATGAGCTCTTAAGCCTTGCTCATGCTTCCCAACAAAGCGCACAGCATACGTATATCTTGCATTGGCACATTTCTTATGCTCCAAGTCTGGCCCATGCCTAGGCCGACCAGCCACAACCCAGGCCCTATGAGCCCTCTTAGCAGCTTCTTGATGGTCAGCTACATACTTGTTCCAACCAGGTTTGACGTTGTTCGCCCTTTTGGGGTGAGTGTGTAGAGGTTTACTGGCCTCATGTACAGCTGTCACTATGCTGTTATACATTTCACAGAGATCATTACAGTGAGTAACATTATCACAGTTAATATCTGGACATAAAATAGCGTTAATTGGCAACTGTACCTCCCTCAAGAGAACATCTGACCTCCCACAATAATAAAGAACATCCTCTTTAGATAGTTTATATGTTATACCCAAGAAAATAAAGGCATTTTAATTACGAAGAAGATGAGTGCCTTGGTATTACTCAACTTTTTAAATATTTCAGCCAGTATTTCATTAACATAAATGTTGGCTGGTAGCCCCCAGATAGCCGTTCTATGCTGCTTGGCAGCGGGGAAGTTAGGCTACGGCTTTGTCTTCAGAGACCAGGTCACAGGAAATCACAGAGGACGTAGATTGATGTCTCAAAATGCGCAAAATGCTCACACAAGATGTTCACGTTTACTGTATTGATTGCACAAATGATGATGGCCGACATGAAGTGCAGTTTAATGAGAGAATGTGGTTTTGCCTGCTGCCTCCCAACAGTCTCATAACTGCCCGTGTGCCTACAGTACACAGGGCCCGCACCAGCAGACAAGACGGTCTAGATCAGGGGTATTCGATTAAATGCCAAGGGCCAGTTTTTCAAATTCCTCCCAGTAAAGGGGCTGAACTATGTCAATATCGACATATTATACTTACAGTGAGTGTGTATGCATTTACATTTTAAAAAAATACGCTGACTTGATATTTACTTCTGCTAGCATGCACTAGGTTCGGGACGTTTCTGACATCCGGTCTTGCTAATGTAGACTGCATGCATCTTCTGTCTTTTTCTTCAAGTATGAAATGAAATGAATACGATGACCAGGGGTGAAAGTATAGGCTACTGCTGCTTATAGGTGCGCAGCACCGCCGGTATAACATTCAGCCGACAGCAGGTGTGCAGTAGGCCTACCGGTAAGAGAATAAGAACGTTTATCTGGCCCACTGTTGGCCCATTTGTTTTTTGTCTGACACATAGAGGTAGAATGTTAGACTAGAGGTGACCCCGGCCGCCCCACCTTTTCACGGCCGCCATTTTTTGGCAGTAGACTTGAGGCATGGAAATGAATGGAGAAGTAGGCTCACCTCTGTCAAAAGTGGATTAATAATGTGGAAATGTCCATCAACTCACTATAAGTTTACAAGGACGATAGTTGAAGTGTGATAGCATACTAAATATCTAGGCCTACATAATTAATATAATTTGGGTTTTAAATGTTTTTTTGTTGATTTTTAAATTATTTATGATATTTAGCCTGACATTTCAAATCTGGTCTTTGATTAAGGTGTTACTTCATATTCACACAGTCTTATTCCATTTTTTGACAAAGGTGGGCGTATTCTCCATTGATATGCATTGACTGAAGGTGCCTACACAAAATAGGACGCTGCATGTGCCGTTTCCCAGTGCTGTCACGAATTGCCGTGTCACCTCTAGTCTAATATGGCCTGACACAACAAAGTGTTCAGGCGCCACCTAAAGGACGATAATGCAACTACAAGCACAATTCTTCTTTATTCTTCTCCATTCATCTGTACGGTGTTATAAAATCTGTAGTGGCATGTAAAGTGTTTTATATGTATGATGAATTCAGGTATATTGGCCCACTTTTTTGCATAATGGCCCAAACAATTTACCGGAGTTCACCTTACATATTATTTGTATGGGGGAGTCACATGACACTCTGAAATTATAGTCAGGCCTTCTTTATACACCCAAGAGAAATATTTCTCCAAATATAGCAATTCATATGGACTATACAATTCTTATATACTGAGTGCCCCATTCCTGATTTTCATCAAATACTGTACGAGTAAAGCACACATACAGTACATACATGTACAAAAATGATCAGAGGGCAAGAGTCAGGTAACTTATGTATTGACGTTATTCAAAATCCATGTGATTCATTTCAATCAATTAATTTCAAAGCCTATAGTTAATTCGATTACATTTTTTAATTGAGTCCAGCCCATCAAATATAAAAATAAATATATAAACATGCCACACACATTTCAATGTTGTAGATATAAATACTATACATAGGACATAAAGCCCTTAATGGCTAAAGGGGCTGGACTGGGAACTAAAAAACAGTCTGGGCATTTTTGGCATAGACACGCCCCTCACACAGCCCCCTGCTTTTCTATTTTATGATTAGCTCAGTGCACTGTCTATAGACCAATGCGGCTGCCCTGTCAAAATTAAGGGCTGACGTCTGAGAAAAAAAAAACAAAAAAAGAGCAAAAAACAAAAGAATCAGCCCCTGAGGACTGTCGCCCCATCGTGAAAATGCCCTGTATGCCACATAACCTGTCCAGTCCTGGTGGCTAACGCATTTTATGCCTCACCCGTGCAAGGGGGCAGCCCTCAGTGGCGCCCCATGGGGAGCAATGCGGTGGGACGGTACCATGCTCAGGGTACCTCAGTCATGGAGGAGGATGGGGGAGAGCACTGGTTGATTACTCCCCCCACCAACATGGCGGGTCGGGAGTCGAATCGGCAACCTCTGGGATGCAAGTCTGACGCCCTAACCGCTCACCCATGACTGCCCGTAGCTTGAGGCTAACTTTGGTACAATGCAGAAAATGGCAACATTTATGTTTTAATTGTTTAATTGGAGAAAAAATATATTCGCACACCGTAAAAGATCCCTAGTCGTGATTTGAATGTGAAAAATGGCACAACGTTTCTACCAGCAAGGTCTTTGTCAGGTGTCAAATGGCAAATGGCTTCGTTACCTGACTAAGACCTTGCTGGTCGAAACGTTGTGCCATTTTTTACATTACAATCACGACAAGGGAGCTTTTACGGTGTGCGAGTACTTTTTCTCCTTATACGTTTTTTGAAATTCTGCATCCGTAGCTAGTTCTTACTTTGGGATGTGCGCACACCTTACACTTTTTAATTGTTTAATTGTTCCTAATAAATTTAATTGAATTTCCTCTTTAGTGTCCAGCACTGAAGTGGTTAATCTGGATGTTCTGGAGGGACGTCCAATCAGGCTCAACGCTACATATCATGGAGACAGAAGCAACATATTTCTCATGAAATGGTTTTATGGCGGATCAGATGTTGTGACCTACATTCAACAGGCCAACTTGGCACAGATTGTTTCAAATTACAAGAACAGAGTGAACTTTAGTACAGAAGACTTGTCCTTGACATTGAATGACCCACAGAAGACTGACAACGGAGTCTACAGCGCAAATATACAGGAAACGGAAAAGCCATCTGAAACGATGGATACATACCATCTCTCTGTATATGGTGAGTCCATGTCTAAATATCTGCCATCAGCTGAGAGGTGTGACCTTCAGTAGCATTGTGGGTCAATCATGTAGCTCTTTGCCATTTGGCACCCTGGGTTCAGAGCAACTTTCAGGGTCATCATGCAGCAAAATGACAGTGACTCTCTTTAATGTCATAGC
The DNA here is from genome assembly GCF_034702125.1 of Engraulis encrasicolus. NCBI lineage: Eukaryota > Metazoa > Chordata > Actinopteri > Clupeiformes > Engraulidae > Engraulis > Engraulis encrasicolus. The sequence goes on from NC_085872.1 coordinate 54,160,227, forward strand.
AATGTTTTTGCGAAGTAGTTAAGGGTGCACTGTGTAGGATGGTGGCCAGTGTAGGTATTGCAACTATGCTGCTCATTGAAACTGTGCTACTTATTGCCAAAGTTGATCTTTTCATTAATATTTACCAGTAAGACCAAAAGAACAGTAAATTTTGCAGCTAAAAATGTCTATTTCCGGACTTTCAAAATGGCAGACCATGAAGAAGATCCCCCTTTTCATGTATGAAAAATGCAATATTCTTGTCATAATGACAACTTAGAATTTGATGGTGGTGATCAGTATTTGTAGCCTCGACAAAAGCAGACTGTTTTGACTCCATCACAAAGCCTGGACCAAGCTAAGAGGAATCCATCTCCATGGAGGGTGGGAGATGGTCTGATCTTACTCTGCAATATAAAGGAATTGGAGTTCCGAATTTAAATAAAAATTCATATTGTGCTTTATTAGCATGACTGTTAGGATACAGTTGCCAAAGCACACAAATAACAAGACAAAAGTGTGAATAGTGTTACTTTAACCAATCAAAAGCTATGGAATGAAAGGAATGCAAAAAGCCTTGGATGAACTACAGTTCACATTTTTGTTAGTATAATTCTTTGTTAAATTTAACTCCCACTCAAAAACAAATAGTGCTTCTTTCACACTTTGGTCAGAGTTGCCTCTGGCTTTGATATTGGTACCGTATACACTCAGGTTGTGTGTGTGTGTGTGTGTGTGTGTGTGTGTGTGTGTGTGTGTGTGTGTGTGTGTGTGTGTGTGTGTGTGTGTGTGTGTGTGTGTGTGTGTGTGTGTGTGTGTGTGTGTGTGTGTGTCTGTGTGTGTGTTCCAGAGCATGCAGCAGTCCCCAAGCTGACTGTGGTGTCCGATGACCCCGGCCCTGACCTCTGTAACATCACTCTCCGCTGCACTGCACCCGGTGTGGCATTGACCTTCAACTGCACCCAAACCAACAGCTCAACCGTCTGCTACCCGGAGGGTCAAGACAGGTGAGGCGCCATGAAAAAAACATCTGTTGGTTTGCTGTTTTGAAAAGATGCTTCCTTAGAGAAGTTTTAATCTGGTGACAGAGACCAGACCAGCGCATACCAGTTGGAAAGGAGTAACAGTAACATGATTCAGCAACAGCAAATGAAAATGCTCAGACTCCAACTATATTTGTCTGCAATCCTGCTTCTGATGAGGGTTCATATGATGTGTAGCTCTTTAATGATGAAGGGTATAGTTGTAATTACGTAACACAACAGATGTATAATGTTGTCATTTGGTATTCCATTAAAAATTAATGATTTTTTTTTAAATTGTGGAGTCCACCTGAAATACTGATGCAAAATACATGTACATTTGTGCGGTACGGTACACACGTCACCTCTTAGAAGATATCACCTCATTTCATTTATTTAAACTCGAAGAATCATTGAGAGCCCAGCCCTCATTTACAATGATGTCGAGTAAAACAAACAATTACACATATAAAATCATATATATACACAACATACACAATACAACATAAATCATATAAGAGGTGAGAATTAAGACAAACTATGAATTAAAACTTGAATATGTATGTTTAAAATATTCATCTCCACCACACAGGTTCCTCTCCATCTCCTTCAACGAATCAACAGTCTCCTGTAACCATAGCAACCCAGTCAGCTGGAGTTTGAACACCCTCGAACTCCAACCACTCTGTGAAGGTACAGTAGGCCTAAGCTTGATGCAATCACAACGAAGGAGGAGTGCACTGCAGCTTAACATACTGTATTTTCACATGAATTGGGCGCAAACACTGAAAAAGATTTGCAAAGCCTCATTATTTGTTAACCTGGCTCTCTGCAGAGGTGGCTCCGCCTTGCACCACAAGCATTCATACAATGGCCCTGCGCTTAGCTCTCTGAAGACGTGGTTTTATCAAAAATCCTTCCAGGTGATTAGAGCAGGCCTGCCGACAGGCGGGTGTAGGAGGAAGTGGGGCCCACTCAGAGATTTTTGTCACGGGCCGCCGCCCAAAGCTGTCAGCTACCCTGGATTGGACAAACCATTTCTCTGACGTTTGTCATGACATGTTACTTTACACTCACAGATTCAAGTCCATGCGAGCTGACATTGCTCTATGAAACAGCTTCTGCTTTTCAAGTCTTTTCCCCCTTGTCCACTACATTTAAACTAATACTGCCTTCACATGCCATGCTAATCACGCCAACATGATCACCCCAACATTTTTCAGAGGCCAACTTTTTTTATTTTTTGATACACCACCAGATGAAATAACCGTTGGTATTTTTTAACATGGCAGAGAGAAATTCTAGTAGTTCTATTTTCAGATAATTGTGTCTTTGGTCCCCTTTATGTCCTCCCCCTAAATGTGACTGTTTTTGTGCTCTCTGACAAAGTGATTTACTGAGCGCTGTTCATCACTGACACGACAGGGTGTTTGACTGTATGTGTGTTAAGATGTGTATGTCTTTCATCTTCTTATTTATTTAGGACCTTTTTACCTCACTTTTCAACCTTTCGGAGAAAAAGGGTGGAGGGGCATTGGTAAATGTATGGTTGTAATCAACAGAAACGTGCAGATATCCAAGAGCATTTCAGACAATGTAGACATATTGGCCCTCATTTATCAAAGTAGCGTATGACGAGAATCATACGTACGTTGTGCGTACGTTCTTTTTCTACGACCAGTTCGCATTTATCAAATCTCATCGTAAGTGCAGGAAAGATGAAATCGTATGACTGCTCTCAGACAGTGTATGCCGTTTTCAAGTTGGACTTGAGATGACTATGATCACCAACTTGAGCAGCAGTTGCAGCGTAACAACCCATTATCATAAATATGTGGCCTAGATCATTACAAAATGTTTTACATTGTATATTTTGGCTATAAGCCAACTTCTCCCTGTTGGAATTGGTGCACCATTCCTGGGAGCGCTGCGTTATTTGGCATAGGTCAACAACTGCAAGAGACTTCTAATTTGTGATTTGACATGATGTGTGAATAATTGTGCAATATTGCACAGCCCTTTGTGTTCTCCCCCTAAATGTGCTTTTGTGTTCTCGTTCTGTCTCTTTCTCCACCTATGGTTGGGCAAGCACCTTTTTACCTTACTTTTCGACTTCCCGGAGAAAGAGGGTGGCAGGGTGTTGTTAAATGTATGGTTGTAATCAATAGAAACATTCAGCATTTCAGAAAATGCACATGCTATTGTCTTGTTTCCCTGATGTGTCGTGTGCAGAATTTGATATTAAAGTTGACATTGGCTTTGACCTTGACTTAGATGCTGAAGGGAGCGTGGACTGCAGTGTGACTTTGTTAACTACTTTGTTTTTTTTTCTTTTCTTCCCCAAGATACAGTACCGGCTCCTCCTCCATCTCCTCCATATTCCTCTACTCCTGGTTGGGTGATTGGGCTAATAGTAGGAGGAATAGCAGCAGCATTATGCCTCCTTGGGGGTGTTTATTGGCTGAAGTGCAAAAACAAAGGTGAGTCTTCAGGTGATCTGAACTTTAACACTAAATGTTTACAACTCGTGCATTTGGGTTAACCCTATCCAGACCGGGGGGGGGGGGGGGGGGGGTGAAATGAGATGAAGTTGGCTACAATGTGATACCAAAAGATTAGGTTTATCATTTTTGTTGTTGCCATGGCAACGGTTTTCTGACGGGTACACCTGACCAAAAATCACTGATCTAAGTCTCATCATCATCACTTTTCATATTTTTTTACATTTTCATTAGCATCAGACACCCTTGTGAACATTTGAATTGGTCTGATGCACATAATAACCAAAATGTATATGCATTACCCAAGTTAGATGGAAAATACAGTAAGGTGACATTTTGGGCAATAAAATCAGGAAATGACGTCATAATGACGTCATAATGTCCCATAATGACACCAAACTGATGTCATTCATAGATCTTTGGCTGAAGATCATCCCCTCCAAGTTTGGTGGTCATACGCCATTCGGTTCCTAAGTTATGAGGGGGGGGGTCAAAAGAGCCCCCCCCCGGTCCCAGGTATGCCAAAAAAGCCCGGTCTGGATAGGGTTAATGTTTCCTTACAAATATACAATTTTAGTCATGCGTGCATTTTATTTTTTCAGATCAAGGAGAGCAAGTACAGGTAGGCCTACGTTGATGCTTTCAATGAGACCAATCAGTCAAAATAATGAATTGTTACACGTTTTTGACAATATGTCTATTTATAACAATTTATAGATGACAACATTTTTTTTAAGCACTAAGTTTAAAATCATATTTTTGCAACTCTCACATTTCCTTTAATGCCCTTCATATGTGTCCTCTCAGACTATCGCTCCAGCACCGGTCACCACTGTATACAGCTCTCCCCAGTTCACACGGGACCCGAACGGAGACATTTTGAAGGTTTAGTGTTTTTAAAATCATCTGTTATTGTGAACGTTTCCATTAGATTTTATATATTTAGTTTTTCTGTGTGTCTGATAGTTTTTTAGCTTGTTGTCTGGTTGCCCCTGAAAATGTCAAATAGCAAGGCAAGGCAAGTTTATTTACAGTATATAGCGCATTTCATACACAGGTGTCACTCAATGTGCTTCACAAAAATAAACAAATGCAAAAAGAAAGGAAACAATGAAGAAAGAAAGAAAGAAATTAGAATCAAATAACATTTTAAACATTAAGATAAAAAGCAAAAAATAAATAAACACAAAAATAAGAAATAAGAATGATATATAATTTAAGCTAGGGGAAAGCATCTGAGAACAGCTTTGTGAGTCTAGATTTAAAGCTATCAATAGTGGGTGCATTTTTTACGTCATCTGAAAGCTGGTTCCAAAGCTTTGAAGCATAGAAGCTAAAGGCTGCCTCTCCACAACTTGATTTGACTTTTGGAATCACCAGCAACAGTCGTAAAACATCTAATATTTGGCATTTACTTTCAACTATACAGAATAAAAGTGTACTTGCCACAAACAGTGACTTCATATCATTCCATCACTTGAAAATAAATTATTATTATTATTATTATTATTATTATTATTATTATTATTATAACACAGCCCCTTCTCTACCGGATTTTAATCTGGGGTGTACTCACTTTTGTGAGTACATGTTCAAACATTAATGGCTGTATTTAGTTATTTTCTGAGTGAACAAGAAATGTAAGCGGTTGAATATGTTGTTAAAGGGTCAATAATCATTGTGACAAAGTGAAAATGTTTTAATGCTTTCCTATGAAAAGATATACTCACAAATCTGCAAAAACTGTGAGGGGTGTACTCACTTTCGTGATATACTGTATATGAATAGCCTATCTTAATTTTAGTGACAATTTCTTTTCTAAAGCAACATTTAAATTGGTGTATGTGAAGTTCTCGTTCAAACTGGTTGTGAAGTAGCAGTATGCTAAAAAAAAAAAAATCTGTACTTTAGCAATTGTTGGGTACCCTAACTAGCAAGCTGTCTGTGTTTGTATGTTGGCATTGTCATGGTGCGTACAAGGTTGAGGATTAGCTCAACTGTTCAGATTTCACAGTCACACAACAGGGTGTGTAATATAAATGTAATAGGGTATATCAAATTGTGTGAGTTGTTGCACCATCTGACATGGCAAAATTTTAATTCAAACTTTATTGGCATTCTGACGGAAAACAAATTAAACCAAATTAAAGTTTGTGATGGATATAAAGATTTCAAACGTGTTTTTAAAATGTTTTTAAAAACACTTATTTTTTGACAGGAATTTTGGATGTTTAATGTTATGCTAACGTTGTAGTACTTGACTTGCAAATTTAAACACACCTGACCATGCTCAGAAAATGTGAAATTGAGCAGACTTCAAGAAAGGTTACAAAACTTGTTATGTAGCAGATATGTTAATCAGCAGTCCTTATAAATGTAATTTATTGTGGCTTGGTTTTCTGGTACAAATGAACAAAATGGCTCCTCAAGTTGTCGTTACTCCACTTTGGCAATTTAGGAACACAAGTGACACACTAAAGTCCAGTTCCCAAATTGGGGCAACCATGACCTAGTGGTTAGAGAGTTGGTCTTTCAATCCAGGGATTGCAGGTTCAAATCCACCCTGACCTCTCCCTACATCTCCATCCATGGCTGAAGTGCCCTTGAGCAAGGCACCTAACCCCACATTGCTCCAGGGACTGTAACCAATACCCTGACAAATAATAACTGTAAGTCACTTTGAATAAATGAAAGTGTCAGCTAAGTCTAATAAATTCTCCAAAATACTGGCAATGTTTATGAAAATAATATTCTGTTTCTCTTTTAGTCACTGTTAAACAAGACAAAAGGAGAATGTCACTATGTACATATCAATATATAGGATGTGTAACATGCTGGTTTAAACATCTTGAATTGGGAACTTGATTAATATTGCCTTCTATTTTGACAATATGTGACTATTCATAACAATTTATAGACGACAACATATGTTTAGCATTAGGTTTAACATCATACTTTGCAACTCTCACCTGCCTATCTAATGATGTTCGTTTGTGTCCTCCTGGCTTCCTCTCAGAGTGGCGCCCCAGCACCTGACACCGTGTACGCCAGAGTCCAGTTTCCCCAGAACTCATCAGCCATTTTGGAGGTTTAGTAGCCTATGTTTTAAATAATCAGTTATATTCATGGAGTGTGTGTGTGTGTGTGTGTGTGTGTGTGTGTGTGTGTGTGTGTGTGTGTGTGTGTGTGTGTGTGTGTGTGTGTGTGTGTGTGTGTGTGTGTGTGTGTGTGTGTGTGTGTGTGAGTTGAGAAGACCTTATTTCCTTTTATGTGTGTGTGTGAGTTGAGAAGACCTTATTTCTCTTTATGTGTGTGTTCTCCCTGATTCTGTCACAGGGAGCCCCAGTCCCAGCCCCGTCAACGACTGTGTATGCCACCGTTCAATCCAAGGGAACCTCAGCTGTCAGTTATAACAGCCTACTCTGAAGTCAACAACAAGAACACATATGACCAGCCAGTGTGCTGTTACTCCACATTCTGACCACGAAGGCCTTTTGCCATTTGCGGTTTAGCCGTTGAGGTATATTTCAAAGGTTTTCAAACTGGCAAAGGCTACTATGTGTAGTGAATCAGGATGTATTTTTTAAATGACAGGCTACTATGTGTAATGCAACAGAATATATTTTTAAATGACAGGCTACTATGTGTAATGCATCAGAATGTATTTTTTAAATGACAGGCTACTACTGTATGTGTAATGCAACAGGATGTATTTTTTTAAATGACAGGCTACTATGTGTAATGCAACAGAATAAAGGCCATCAGGTTGGCAAATGTGTGTTCTTGGTTGTTGCTTCAATTATCCACAAGGTGGTGCCATTGCTCTTCAGTTGTCAGACCTCTCCACCAGGGTAGCCAGCTGGGACTGATGATTCCTGGCCCATGATCAGTGGAGGCGCTAAATTGCATCCAATTTGATTTCAATTCTCAAAAAGTCTTTGTTGTAAGAGCACTTTCTAGACTCAGAAAAGGTGCTCTTTGCGGTGCTCTTTCGATGGGCAAATGTAGACGTTGAAAAAGAAAAAGAAAAAAAAATACCAAGGCACTCTCTTCAAAAGTAAAAAGTCATTATTCCATGGCTTGGTTACAATTAACCTTTAAAAAACTCAAACATGTTTCGGCCCTCTGGCCTTCCTCACAGAGTCAAAGAGTACATTGCAATATGCGACCTTGCCTCCTCCACTTGTGCTTGTCTCCTCGTCCCGCCTCCTGGCCCCTCCTCCGTGGAGAAAACGATAAAGTTTCCCAGCTGTCAGCCTTGCCACAACAACTGGGACTGGGACTAGGGACTGTTTTTCATTCATCCCAATTGCAAATGAGAAAAAGACTCTACAATTGAGCTTTTGCAAGATATTGAAATAGGCCTATAATGCTGTTGTCAGTGCTGTCATGATGACATATTACTGGTACGAGGAGAGAAGCAAGTGGAGGAGGCAAGGTCGCATATTGCAATGCACTCAAACAGTTCTCAAACAGAAGGAAGAGGTTTTTAAACATATGTTAACCAATCGGATACCTGCACATCGCAGAAGGTGAGCTGCTCAGGTAACAGGTGTCATATATAAAACCTCCAGCAGGTGTCCTCCCTCCTAAACTCAATGGGACATGAAATCACATGGAGCATATTTTTGGAGCATCCCAAATTAAAGTACATCAACATTGTGTGGAATAACCCCAGCAAAAAAAGGAAAACAAAATTGAAAATGAAAAAACAAAGACAACAAACATAAGGAAGCAATGAAACAGAAGAAATGTATACAAATCAGACAGAAAAGGTACCCACACCAATATAAAATCACAGAAAAACCCTGAAATCAAGGTCCTCATTCAGTCCTGGATACTCTGTGGCCTGTAATTTATAAATCCAGAATGTCTCCCTCTGGTTCAGCTGTCTCTGCCTATCCCCTTTCCTTAAAGACAGGGGGATATGATCGATACCGCAGGCCTGCAAGGTGGATGGATCACTATTATGGTGTTCCATGTAGTGTCTTGTGTAACGGAGGCTAACTAGCACAGAGTTGGCGTGGAACGTTGGTAAACCTCCCTCCGATAGCCTCATACAGTCTCGTGCCGTTGGGCCGAGAGACTAGTCTCTTGGCCCAGCGGTATCGTACTGTGTCTCCCATTGCCGAACCGTTGTAGTTGACGAGGTCGCACGTTCGATCCCCGAGGGGGGTGAACAGGTGCAAGATGACCTCCGTCACAGTGGTGCCGTGACCCGGATGGGAGTGAGGTTTAAGGGGGAGAGTGTAACGGAGGCTAACTAGCACAGAGTTGGCGTAGAACGTTGGTAAACCTCCCTCCGATAGCTTCATACAGTCTCGTGCCGTTGGGCCGAGAGGCTAGTCTCTTGGCCCAGCGGTATCGTACTGTGTCTCCCATTGCCGAACCGTTGTAGTTGACGAGGTCGCACGTTCGATCCCCGAGGGGGGTGAACAGGTGCAAGATGACCTCCGTCACACTTGCCATTGGATAGTTCACATTGCCTGTGCGGATTGCATACTTGTGTTCAGCCAGTCTGTCTTGTAAGCGCTGTTTTGTTCTTCCTATGTAAAACACTTTACATCAGGGACACTCCAACCTGTAAATAACAAAGTTTTACAGTTGATGAAATTATTGATTTTGAGTTGTCTTGGCGAGATGGAATCCTGGAAAGTTTTTGTTTGTTGGACATTTGCACAATGATTACAGTGGTGGCATTTAAAACAGCCAATGGGCCTTTTAGTCAACCAGTTCTGTTGGGAGTCTGGTTTGAGGTAACTATGGAACAGTTTGTCCTGTAAAGTGGGACATGTTTTGAAAATGACCAAAGGTGGATCGGGAAAGATAAAACCACCTTTGTTATTTACAGGTTGGAGTGTCCCCGATTTACATAGGAAGAACAAAATGGCGCTTACAAGACAGACTGGCTGAAATGGGTTTGAAGACCCCCTAGCTAGGCTCTTGGGTTTGAAGATCCTCTAGCTAGGCTCTTGGGTTTGAAGACCCCCTAGCCATGCTCTTGGGTTTGAAGCCCCCCTAGCTAGGCTCTTGGCTTTGAAGCCCCCCTAGCTACTAGGCTCTTGGGTTTGAAGATCCCCTAGCTAGGCTCTTGGGTTTGAAGACCCCCTAGCTAGGCTCTTGCCCCCCTGAGCAGTGCTGAAATCATGTCTGAGGACAACTATTTAAAAAAAACACACATTTGTGACACTATTTAACCCCTTAGCGCAGAGCATGTTATAACCTTACTGTCACCAAAATTATAATGTCTATGTATTAATAATCTGTTACTTAAGGCTCTCATTAATGTCATAGCAATGTTGTTATGATGTAGTTGAGTATTTTATGCAAAATAGTGAATAGGCCCGCCGGTGACTCCATCTGCAGTAAGAGGCCACATAGGGAAGCTTGGCAAAACCAGAGCAGACAACATTCTTGCCTAATGATGGCATAACAGTGAAGTGGTAGGACGGGTGGAGTGGAGACCATGTTCTTCTGCAATCCTGAGACAGTTTGCAACAATCTAAAAAATGTTGGCCTGTAGCCAAAAGGCAATATGTTGTCCATTTGTGACCATTTGTCTTCTAATAGGCCTGCATCAAGAAGAACATGCACGGTGACGGCAATGTGTATAGTACTGAATGCACATAAAGGATTATGTATTTTTGTCTTACTATTTATTGTACTTGAATTGAATTGGGCAGTCATCATGGGTAAGAGGTTATTGCGTCATACTTATAGCCCAAAGGTTGCCGGTTCGACTCCCGACCCACCAGGTGGGTGGGGGGAGTAATTAACCAGTGCTCTCCCCCATCCTTCTCCATGACTGAGGTACCCTCCCTGAGCATGGTATCGTCCTGCCGCGCTGCTCCCTTTTGGACGCCATTGGATGCTGTCCCCTTGCACGGCTGAGGCATAAATGCACTTTTGTTGAGTGTCTTTCTTTGGTTTTATAACATTGTAAATGAAACTTGTGTCTGTTGACAGCATGAGGTGTGTGTGCGTGTGTGTGTGTGTGTGAGTGTGTGTGTGTGTGCGTGTGTGTATGTGCGTGTGTGTGTGTGTGTGTGCGCGCGCGCGCAGCTGTGTGTGCGTGCATGCGCGCCTGTCTGTGTGTCACTATGGTAACCTCCCCCTCCCCCATCCTATCTTTTCCGGCTACATGACGCCATAAATAACGCCTGCGACAATTGAACCAATCATCTCTCACGTAACACATGACGTTTGACGCAAAGTCTATGGGCACCAAAAAAAAAAGATGTGCGAATGGAACTTCCCAGTCCCACCGACTTCAGTAGAAATATCAACACAGACTCGGAAGAGGTAGCAGACAGTGACGCTATTCAGTGCAGTTCTGACGTGGAGAGTTTGGACACGCTATTATCTATTTGTTACTTATTTCCAACGTGTGTTTTTCGAGGACTATTGTGGATTATATCCCATTTGTCTTGTATTTGAAAGATTGTTCTGCGTTTTCGTGGACTTGGAATATAGACACATCTCACGTTTTGGAAAATGTTTCCGGAATCTAAAGCATCACCCGGGTAAGACTTTGGGGGCGAATGCACTATATACGAACTTACTGCAAAATTCAACAGCTTCCTCCCTTTTTTGTTAATACAATGTAATGACGTTTTGTTTTGGCTTGGTGCACTCGCCCGGAGCCCTGATAATGATATGTGGGAATTAAGTGGCAACATCACTTGGGCACTACTCTGTTGAGAAACCGGCTCTACCGGCAGAGTGATCGATACGATACAACAGCTAACCACAAACTCCATGACGCGAAGGGTTTTATTGCCAACCAACATTTACCGTCTTTCTTTGCGCTTTGGAGGAACATTAGCCAATTAAAGGGAACAATTTAGTATGGAACAGAAGGCATGGTGTAAGCTTGGGCATGGTTCGCTTGCGACCATGCGGGCAATATTGTTGCAAAAGGCAATGCATCATATCCTTAATACGCACGATACATTTTGGATAGTTCTCTAAACCCCGAAACAGCCTTAAACTAAAACACCTAATCTCAAACCCCACGTTATCACAGCCCATTTTATTATGTCTGCAGTTCAAATGACGCCACAAATTGCCCCTCTAAAATGTCTCGGACTTCAACGGGATGGTGCGGTGCGTCATGCGTAAAACCCAGTGAGGTTTTCGTCAAAGATTGAAGTTACAACTGATCATACTGTGAATGATTCTGTTTTCTGTCGCGTGTATATTTCAGGAATAAGTAGGATGGTGTAGTAATGTGGGCTCTGTGTCTACTGATGGGGGAATGTGGTGGTAGCTCTCGCGTGGGAGTCATTGATGAAACGTCGCTCAGGGTATCATTATGCCCAGAAGGAGTCAGTTTCGAGTGGTTCTCTTTCTATGTGGGCTACAACAGTTTGTGCTATATTATGGGATGAATCGACATGCTCTTTGTGGTTTATTTATGTGATTGATCGGAAACGTGGCGATATACCAGAGCTTTTTACACTCCAGCTGTCGCTGTCCCGTCTGCCTGCCCCTGCCTCCATCCGTTTCCTCGATGTGCGTACCAGCTGGATTTGTGCGTCTACCCAAAAAGAGCCACGCATGCGCGGAATAGTGAATGCTTTCGAGACAATGTGTTCGTTGAAGAAGAACAGGGTAATATTGATAATTCACAGATGCAAATGTTCTATAAATCAACAGTTCCCCGTTGCATACAAGTTTCGGGAACATCCGTAAGTGTGCGTTGTGATAAATTAAAAAAAAAAAAAAAAAAAAAAAGTTTGCGCATGTGCCAAACACATCTGGGTCAGTGCTCAACGTGAGTAGCCACACGTGTCGGGGCATCGCTTACTCACGTAGCCGGCGTAGACACAATATCCTACTACTGTGGGAGGTTAGGTGAGGTCTAGAGCAGTGTTCCCCAAGTGTTATGGTCTCACGTACCACCTAAGCCTTTTTGTTGTGCCATGATGAGTACCCCCTCACTTGTGTTCCATATCTCTTCCTCTATCCCAATGTGACTATGCTCCTCCATACATTAGGCCTATTATTACATTTTCCCAAGTACCCCCTGCAAGGTGCTCGTGTACCAGTGGTTCATGTCCCTGTTTGGGAAACACTGGCCTAGAGAAGTAACCACCGTGGGAGACAGGTTGTTTTTTTTTATTTATTTATTTACTTCCTCTTGCTGTTTCTTGCACATTCCTCTAGTATACTTGATATAGGACAGGCCTACTTAGTGCTATTCACTTCCCCTACCTAATGTACTTGCACAGCCAGCGTTTTTTGCACACTATTGTATTTGGTCATTGTGTGACACCAGTGAAGTTGAAAGTTGAGCGGAACTGTTGAATAGTTTGTCCTGTCCTGTCCTGCCTATTGTCATGTCATGTCTGTTATATCTAGGTGTGTATTGTATGTGTTAAATCTTTCTTTTTATCCTGTCATAGGCAATACAATCTGCCTGATGTGTACCTTACCTGCCGACAAAAATGTCCCCATTGGAGATAATAAAGTTTCTAACTAACTAACATAGCCGACGTAGACACGTTCAAACAGGGGCGTAGCAGCACATTGTGGGCCCTATGTACAATCAGCTCCAATGGGACCCCCCCCCCCCCTCCTATATCTCCCAGCTATATATCTTCATAAATCAGATTTTGTGTGGGCCCCCTTTACTAAGCATGGGGCCCTGGTGACTGGTCACACGTTACCCCCCTGAACAACACCCCTGCATGCAAATACCAGCCTACTGTGTGAGGTTAGGTGAGGTCTGGAGAAGAAACAACCGTGGGAGACATGCAGCTGTTATTGTTAGAAAAACAAGCAAACACAGCTTAGTCGTTTTCCTCCAGGAGGATTGCAATAACTCCATGTTCAAATGTAGTAAGCTTATTCTTTTTGCGGTTTGCAGTATTTTCCATGTAGTCTATGTCCCATTTAGCTGCTTCTAGGTCTACCTGCAGCTATGTAATTAGCGGTTTGCAGTACGTTACATATTGCTCCAGGGGCTGTAACCAATACCCTGACAAACAATAACTGTAAGTGACTTTGGATAAAGGGGCCGGTAAGTGTAATGCAATGTAATGTAAATAGATACCTAGACAGACAGACAGACAGACAGACAGATAGATAGATAGATAGATAGATAGATAGATAGATAGATAGATAGACAGACAGACAGACAGACAGACAGACAGACAGACAGACAGATAGATAGATAGATAGATAGACAGACAGACAGACAGACAGACAGACAGACAGACAGACAGATAGATAGACACCCTTTGTAATTACCATAGTAATACTAATGCAATAGAAGGCCATCGTAACTCGTTTTCTTGTCATCATGGCATCACTGGAAAGAATGTTGTACTCAATTATTTTGTTAAAGGCCATTTTCACTTCACGCTGTGATTCTCTGTGGATCAGAGTGAGAGTTTGTCTGGCTGTGCGTTTGTGTGTGTGTGTGTGCGTGTGTGTGTGTGTGTGTGTGTGTGTGTGTGTGTGTGTGTGTGTGTGTGTGTGTGTGTGTGTGTGTGTGTGTGTGTGTGTGTATTTGTGCATGTGCATGTGCGTGTGTGTGCGTGTGTGTGTGTTTGTCTGTTTATTTGTGTGTGTGTGTGTGTGTGTGTGTGTGTGTGTGTGTGCATGTGTGTGTGTGTGTGTGTGTGCGTGTATTCGGTCACATAAGTCCATTTTTACTTCACTGCGTGCCTCCTTGACTCAGAGTGAGAGTGAGAGAGTTCCTGAGTCACCGGCTGACACCTAGTGCTCGTCTCGCACGCAAACACACAAGAGCTGACACCTAGTGCTCGTCTCGCACGCAAACACACAAGAGCTCTGTGTGCTGTGCACTCGGTCACGCTTGTACACAGTAAAAACAGGTCCGTCAGAATTACAGTGTTACATTACATTACATTACATTACATTGCATTTGGCAGACGCTTTATAACCAAAGCGAGTTTCAAAAGAGGACATAGACAGCATCACTAGCACAGGAAATATACAGAACAAGTGCAGATGCAAAGAAAAAAAAATAGAGTACACACACACACACACACACACACACACACACACACATACACATCATGCCAAGAGTCTGGCCTGGGGCTAGGGCAGCTCAAACATTAGTCTAGTAGATACCCACGAAAGAGGAAGGTCTTTACTTGCTTCTTGAAGGCTGCAAGAGATGTGCTTAGTCTTGCTGCCTCAGGGAGACCGTTCCACCACTTGGGTACAACAACGGAGAACAGTCTTGACTGGGGGACTGGATGGCAGGTTCTCTTCCAGCACTGCACTCCCCCAGCACAAGCCGTCTGGCTCTGCCATCCAGTCCAGCCATCCAGAGTAAGCTTTTAGAACTCCAGATAGAGTATTTCAGAACATTTCTGAAAATAAGGGCCCACAAGGGTGCGGGGCCCACCGGTGAGTCAGTTCTGCTTCGCCGCTAATTATGAGGGGGGCCCTTTAACCCCTTAAGACACGGTGTTATCAGAATGGGAATGACCAAGTCGTAATGTCCTTGTAATGCCTAAAGGCCCTGTGCACTGTCATAGTAGTGTAGTACTGTAGTAGTTACGTAACTTTCAATGTCTATTACAACGTTCCACAGGAGGTACGACGTGCATTAAGGCGTGCCCGGGCCCTGTTTCTCGCCCCATGAGGGGCCCCTTTTCTCTGAGGGGCCCTATTTCTCTCCCAGTCCAGTCCTGAATACTCTTTAGTGGAGTCAAAATTCAGTGTCAAAATTTTGCCGATGAGATGGCCAATCCAGCATATTTTTCAACTCGACAGCAAGACAAATCGCCCGCACACCCACTCTGCTCCAGGTGTCACTAGTGCTCAATAACTATCCTTTCTCTTTCCAGTGTTGATATGTAAGTTACACAATGTTGTTGAGTAGAGTTAAAGGACAACTTGATTATTTTCATCATTAAGCCCCTTTTTGAGTCCTCTGCAATGTTTTAGAGCCCCCCTCATCGTTTATTTCATGTTTGCTGCAGTCTTTGTTATTTGGCTAATTTGGATTTTGTCTCCACCTGCTTTAGAGTGGCCGTCTATGGGCATGTCCAGCTATGTTCCTATATCCACCCTAAACATTTGTTTTCAACACTGTGCAACTCATCAAGTGTTTATTGGTGTTCACTCGTATTCCATAACATTTTTTGTAGCGAAACATGTTTTCTGTCATGTCTTATGTAGCATTTTGTAATTTTTGTTCTTTAATTTACAAAATACCTAATAAGAAATAACAGAAACCATATTTTGCTGTATACGAAAATCGTTATGGAATACCAGATATCAGGTGTTTGAAAAAATAAAAAACACAAATGGAAAAATATGATATACTACACCTTTAAAAACTAGCCTTGACTTCCAGGTATAACTACCCGTCCTCTTCCAGGTATAACTACCCGTCCTCTTCCAGGTATAACTACCCGTCCTCTTCTGGTGTTTCCAGTCAAACAAAGGCAGCCTTCTGTCTGTTTGTGTACACTATACAGATGAAAGACATAAATCTCCTTCAGGCCCTGCCGTGGCCAACAGGTAGGGCACTCGCCTGCCATGCGGCTGACCCGGGTTCGATTCCCAGCCCGGCTCCTTTGCTCACCCCTCCCCATCTCTCTCCCAATTCGCTTCCTTTCCACCTCTCACATGGTCCTGTCAAATAAAGTCGTGAAAAGACCAAAAAAAAAAAGAAAGACATAAACCTCATTCAACTTTGAAGCAGTAGAGGGAGGGTGTTACCAGAGATTCTTTAAGTATATAGAGATATGCCAACATAATAGGTTTCTATGGGCACCTAACATGACCAGGTTCCGGTCTGCCTAAAGGGCCGTGTCATAATGCTCCTAGCATTGAATAGAACAGTCCTTAGGTCTGCCTAGGTCTGCCTAAGGGGGGCCATAATAGAACCAGGAAACAATGGGCCAGTGGAACCTCTCTCTCTCTACTCTCTCTGGCGTTAAGGTACATCATGGTCCCAAATGGAAACTGAAATGGCCGCACTTCTCTGTTCTTTCTGTCGTTTGTGGTCCAGGTACACGTATGATGAATACAGAGCCAGTACATTCATTTCAGTTTCCATTTATTAGGGACTAGAGCTGTAACGGTAAACACAGTATGCTTTCCTGTGTGCTTCACCTCATATAAAAGCCGGTGTCTGACTCTCCTCTCCTGTGGTCCGGGGTACACATACACCCAGTATGCATCTCATATAAAAGCCGGTGTTTCGTGTCTGACTCTCCACTTCCTGTGGCACCTCATGTAAGCCGGTGTCTCGTGTTTGACTCTCTACTTCCTGTGGCACCTCATGTAAGCCGGTGTCTGACTCTCCACTTCCTGTGGCACCTCATGTAAGCCGGTGTCTCGTGTTTGACTCTCTACTTCCTGTGGCACCTCATGTAAGCCGGTGTCTCGTGTTTGACTCTCTACTTCCTGTGGCACCTCATGTAAGCCGGTGTCTGACTCTCCACTTCCTGTGGCACCTCATGTAAGCCGGTGTCTCGTGTTTGACTCTCTACTTCCTGTGGCACCTCATGTAAGCCGGTGTCTCGTGTTTGACTCTCTACTTCCTGTGGCACCTCATGTAAGCCGGTGTCTCGTGTTTGACTCTCCACTTCCTGTGGCACCTCATGTAAGCCGGTGTCTCGTGTCTGACTCTGCTCTCCACTTCCTGTTCCAGGTACACGTATGACGAGTGCAGAGCCACTGCTGACTGGCTGCTGGATCAGCTACAGGTAACACACACTCTACTCTACTCTAATGATACTCTACTCTACTCTCTACACTACTCTACTCTACTCTACTGACACACTTCTACTCTACACTATTACACTATTACACTCTACTCTATTCACACTCTACTGACACACTTCTACTCTACACTATTACACTATTACACTCTACTCTATTCACACTCTACTGACACACTTCTACTCTACACTATTACACTATTACACTCTACTCTATTCACACTCTACTGACACACTTCTACTCTACACTATTATACTCTACTCTATTCACACTCAACTGACACACTTCTACTCTACACTATTATACTCTACTATATTGACACAGTTCTACTCTATGTTATACTACCCTATTCACACTCTATTGATACAGTTATCTTCTACTCTACTATACTCTATTCTACTGTACTCTCTACTTTATTCTATTCTATTCTATTCTATTTAATTCTACTCGACTCTATTCTAGTCAATTGTACTCTATTCTATTCTATTATGTTATATTCTACACTACTCTATTCTATTCTACTCTTTTCTACTCTACTCTATTCTATTCTATTTTATTCTATTCTATTCTATTCTACTGTGCTCTCTACTTTATTCTATTCTATTCTATTCTACTCTATTCTATTCTAATCTCTTCTATTCTGCTCTATTCTACTCAATCAATCGATCAACATGTTCTGTATATAAGTGTTTGAAATTCGCACACACACATTCCCACATTCCCACACCTGCTCTTCCCTATTGTCGGGGGTTCATGTGAGAAAGTACTCGCACAGCAACTTGCAGACCTCCCGGTGGGTGTGTTCCACCCCTCATTGTTCCCATGCACCTGTTCTCAAATGACAATAATAATAATAAGGCACAAGGCATAGACAGACAAGGCAGTCGCCTAGGCCAGTGTTTCCCAACCTTTTTGTCTTGCGTACCCCCTAAGCCTTTTTGTTTTACCATGTGTACCCCCACACTCATGCTCTATGTCTCTTCCCCTATCCCAATATGACTATGCTCCATTACTTTCACATTTTCCCAAGTACCCCTGAAGTGTGCTCACGTACCCCTAGTGGTACACGTATCCCTGGTTGGGAAACACTGACCTAGGGCGCCAGAAATACCCAACAGTCCCACAGAGCGCTATGTTTACAAATGCCAATTTCTAAGTAAAAAGGAGGGGGGGGGGGGGGGGGGGGGGGCTCGCCTAGGGCACCAAATTGACTAGATCCGACCTTGCTCATACCCCTTTTATACTTTCATGATGAAATTTCGATTTCTAGCACGTGGGGGACCGTGTGCAAAAGTCCCCCTCGCCTTCATCTCTTAAGAATATTTCGGGAGCTCAGAAAGTACTTGCATTGCTCTTGACCTGACTAGTTGCAACACTGAAGGTGTTGCATCACTTGGAGGCCATGGCCTGGCTACACTTGGAATACCTTCAGGGCTCATCAATGACCTTCAGGGCTCACAGTTTGAAAATCACTGACCTACAGCAATAGCAATGACGTTGAAGCCAAACAACCAACACCTAGAATTATAAACCCCTTGTTTTAATCCCAAATAAACAGACACACGAATCATTCAACTTGTATTGATAATAATAATAATACAGTATTTCTCAATCGGTTTTGTACATTTCTCAAATCTCTCTCGCAATTTGCTAAACATAATATTCATTCTCAAAACATCTTTAACAAATGGCAAAACATGGTGGATAACCTGCAAAACCGAGTCTCTTGCTCAAAACCCTTATTTGTCTTTCAAAACCAAGTTTTTTGTGTCAATAAACGTATCAGCGCCAGCAGAATGGTTAGTCATTGTGTCATAGTGTATGGACAAGCTAGTCAAATCATTTTCTCATGTTGTCAATTGAATAGTACACTCTTGAGGATCTTTTCTGAAGCGAAATGCTGTTTAGATTGGATGGGAAATGTTGTAAATTCAGTTTTATATTACATTGATCAGATAAGATTGAGATAGTTTCATGCATTCAGTGACAAAGCTTTTTGAGTGATATGACCAAAGCAATTGATAATGTACGAAATCACTGAGAATTGTACACAGCCATGGCATGGTGGACGAGAGCATTTGCTATATGCCGAAAACAATGAGAAACTGATTTGACCATGTGCACAGGTAACACCAGGAAGTCACAATTGAACAAAGACTTTTGAGAATCATTATTCTGTTGTGAGAAATGTACAAAACCAATTGAGAAAAACTGTAAAAAAAAAATTTTTATAGCGCTTTCCTAAATACTCAAAACACGCTTA